>NW_026611023.1:0-135000 GCF_029499605.1 Hyla sarda
GCCATAGGTTGTCAAATAACCCGGATTTAACCCACACAGGTAAGTCCAATGGGGTGCAGGCATGTCCTCTATGCTTACAGCTTCCCGTGGGTGTTGGTTTGATACCGTTTGGGGACAGCCAAGGAGGCATCTGCAGGCAACAAAGGTAGGTGTGTGCTTGTGTGTGTGTTTCCTATGCAGATCCTAAGCCCAGTGTCACATGCAAGTAGGAGGAGTAAGAAGGGTTCCTGGCAAATCCGGGTTATGGATTGCATTTAAAAAGGCCCCGTGGGAGTGCAATGGGCCCCTGTCTTGCTGCTTAGCAATAATGGTATGGGTTTAGGTTCTGCTGTGTGTACTGGTGGTTGACTGCCCCCCAGCCCAGAGTGTGCATGGAAAATTGTCTGGCAGCCTCCCTGACAGCAAGCAGTGATAGTGCCCATGAAGGGGACCTTGTTGGGCCCGCCCCTTTCACGGTTATCGCTTCTCGGCCTTTTGGCTAAGATCAAGTGTAGTATCTGTTCTTATCAGTTTAATATCTGATACGTCCCCTATCTGGGGACCATATATTAAATGGATTTTTGAGAACGGGGGCCGATTTCGAAGCTTGCTTCCGTCGCCCTATGCATTGACCCGATATGGCAGTATCTTCGGGTACAGTGCACCACCCCCTTACAGGGTTAAAAAGAAAGATTCCTACTTTCATTGCTACCTGCTTGCTGGCTAGCCAGCTAGCCAGCCCTGTGGGCCTTGCTGCTGCTGCAGCCAAAAAACAAAAGGTGGTGCTGCTGCTGCTTCTGCTGCTTCTGCTTCTGCTTGTGTCTGGCCCCTGTTGGAGCGTCCAGGCACAGGACTTCTGCTGCTGCTGACTAAATGGCCTCCTTAATTGGATCATTTGAGTAGCCAGCACACCTGTGCAGGTAGGGCATGACATGATAGGCAGCTGCCTTGATAGCGGGTGGGTGCTGAATGTTCCTAATTGACAAAATAAGATTAATGCTTATGAAGAAATATAAAATCTCATCCCTTCCCCAATATCGCGCCACACCCCTACCCCTTAATTCCCTGGTTGAACGTGATGGACATATGTCTTTTTTCGACCGTACTAACTATGTAACTATGTAACATAACATGGGGGGGGGGGGGGGTCTCCTGGCTGTTCACACAGGTGTGTCATTGCTGTACATTGACCATGCATTGCTTCTGTGGTATTGCAAAGGCAAAGACAAATGCTTCCAGCCATCCATTGCACTAATGGATTGGTCATCAGCTGGCTGTCTATGTCCCGCATCAATATAGACCAAAGTACAGAGGGTTAGGCTATGCTATTGTGCACCTACCTGATGCATCAGAAGGTGCGAGGCCCTTGCTAAATTCTGTGCACAGACTTTGAGATCTATGCTTTAGACTGTATCTAAACCTGCTCCAACATGGACTGACATTCTGGCCTACTTTCAGCCGATGCGACTTGTCTGTCGCTGAACAGTCGCTTTTTATGTATTCAGCACCTATGTATAATGTTGTAAAAATGCTCTAGAAGCTAAAGTCGCAGAAATGTCACACATATTTGGCCTGCAACTTTCTGTGCGACAAATTCAGACAGGAAAAATCAGTATAAATCCTTAGAAAATTATCCCCCAGTGTCTCCATCTGCTGGCGGTATTGAATAAGCATTGCTGCACTGATGGGGTATGCATTAGACGAAAAAAAAGAAGAAAAAGAAGAATAATACGCCCAGAAAAGAGGCGAAAAGGAGAAAAACGTAAAAAAACGTGAAAAAAAAGTAAGAGGAAGAGAAGGGAAAAAAAGGTGGAAATGGGTTTAAAAGTGATTTCGGCGGAGAAATATATATATATATATATATATATATATATATAATATATATATATATATATATATATATATATGCGCACACACACATATAGATATAAACGTATTCTCCGTTGAGATATTGCAGCCGCTGCTGTGTCCAGGCCCAGGAGCCTTAGCACTGTGCTGTGATGTCACTCAATACCACTGACATCACTAGGTGGTAAACAACATCTCTCCTTTGCTGTGTATGTGACTATGGAGCTGTTTGGTGATGTCGTCTATTACGGCCTTCATAGAAGCAACAGGAGATTGTTGCATCCATCTTGAACCCTCAGAACTACAGTGCTATGATGTCACTCACTTCCACAGGCCTTGCAGAGTGTAAACAACAACAACCCAGCTTTGTTGTGTATGTAACCAAAGGGATTTGTGATGTCACCTAGAACCTTCACAGCAGCGACAGCTTTATGAGGAGCATCAGCACTGCTCTGCCTGAGCAGAACCATCACCGCCATAGGTTGTCAAATAACCCGGATTTAACCCACACAGGTAAGTCCAATGGGGTGCAGGCATGTCCTCTATGCTTACAGCTTCCCGTGGGTGTTGGTTTGATACCGTTTGGGGACAGCCAAGGAGGCATCTGCAGGCAACAAAGGTAGGTGTGTGCTTGTGTGTGTGTTTCCTATGCAGATCCTAAGCCCAGTGTCACATGCAAGTAGGAGGAGTAAGAAGGGTTCCTGGCAAATCCGGGTTATGGATTGCATTTAAAAAGGCCCCGTGGGAGTGCAATGGGCCCCTGTCTTGCTGCTTAGCAATAATGGTATGGGTTTAGGTTCTGCTGTGTGTACTGGTGGTTGACTGCCCCCCAGCCCAGAGTGTGCATGGAAAATTGTCTGGCAGCCTCCCTGACAGCAAGCAGTGATAGTGCCCATGAAGGGGACCTTGTTGGGCCCGCCCCTTTCACGGTTATCGCTTCTCGGCCTTTTGGCTAAGATCAAGTGTAGTATCTGTTCTTATCAGTTTAATATCTGATACGTCCCCTATCTGGGGACCATATATTAAATGGATTTTTGAGAACGGGGGCCGATTTCGAAGCTTGCTTCCGTCGCCCTATGCATTGACCCGATATGGCAGTATCTTCGGGTACAGTGCACCACCCCCTTACAGGGTTAAAAAGAAAGATTCCTACTTTCATTGCTACCTGCTTGCTGGCTAGCCAGCTAGCCAGCCCTGTGGGCCTTGCTGCTGCTGCAGCCAAAAAACAAAAGGTGGTGCTGCTGCTGCTTCTGCTGCTTCTGCTTCTGCTTGTGTCTGGCCCCTGTTGGAGCGTCCAGGCACAGGACTTCTGCTGCTGCTGACTAAATGGCCTCCTTAATTGGATCATTTGAGTAGCCAGCACACCTGTGCAGGGTAGGGCATGACATGATAGGCAGCTGCCTTGATAGCGGGTGGGTGCTGAATGTTCCTAATTGACAAAATAAGATTAATGCTTATGAAGAAATATAAAATCTCATCCCTTCCCCAATATCGCGCCACACCCCTACCCCTTAATTCCCTGGTTGAACGTGATGGACATATGTCTTTTTTCGACCGTACTAACTATGTAACTATGTAACATAACATGGGGGGGGGGGGGGTCTCCTGGCTGTTCACACAGGTGTGTCATTGCTGTACATTGACCATGCATTGCTTCTGTGGTATTGCAAAGGCAAAGACAAATGCTTCCAGCCATCCATTGCACTAATGGATTGGTCATCAGCTGGCTGTCTATGTCCCGCATCAATATAGACCAAAGTACAGAGGGTTAGGCTATGCTATTGTGCACCTACCTGATGCATCAGAAGGTGCGAGGCCCTTGCTAAATTCTGTGCACAGACTTTGAGATCTATGCTTTAGACTGTATCTAAACCTGCTCCAACATGGACTGACATTCTGGCCTACTTTCAGCCGATGCGACTTGTCTGTCGCTGACAGTCGCTTTTTATGTATTCAGCACCTATGTATAATGTTGTAAAAATGCTCTAGAAGCTAAAGTCGCAGAAATGTCACACATATTTGGCCTGCAACTTTCTGTGCGACAAATTCAGACAGGAAAAATCAGTATAAATCCTTAGAAAATTATCCCCCAGTGTCTCCATCTGCTGGCGGTATTGAATAAGCATTGCTGCACTGATGGGGTATGCATTAGACGAAAAAAAAGAAGAAAAAGAAGAATAATACGCCCAGAAAAGAGGCGAAAAGGAGAAAACGTAAAAAAACGTGAAAAAAAAGTAAGAGGAAGAGAAGGGAAAAAAAAGGTGGAAATGGGTTTAAAAGTGATTTCGGCGGAGAAATATATATATATATATATATATATATATATATATATATATATATATATATATATATATATATGCGCACACACACATATAGATATAAAACGTATTCTCCGTTGAGATATTGCAGCCGCTGCTGTGTCCAGGCCCAGGAGCCTTAGCACTGTGCTGTGATGTCACTCAATACCACTGACATCACTAGGTGTAAACAACATCTCTCCTTTGCTGTGTATGTGACTATGGAGCTGTTTGGTGATGTCGTCTATTACGGCCTTCATAGAAGCAACAGGAGATTGTTGCATCCATCTTGAACCCTCAGAACTACAGTGCTATGATGTCACTCACTTCCACAGGCCTTGCAGAGTGTAAACAACAACAACCCAGCTTTGTTGTGTATGTAACCAAAGGGATTTGTGATGTCACCTAGAACCTTCACAGCAGCGACAGCTTTATGAGGAGCATCAGCACTGCTCTGCCTGAGCAGAACCATCACCGCCATAGGTTGTCAAATAACCCGGATTTAACCCACACAGGTAAGTCCAATGGGGTGCAGGCATGTCCTCTATGCTTACAGCTTCCCGTGGGTGTTGGTTTGATACCGTTTGGGGACAGCCAAGGAGGCATCTGCAGGCAACAAAGGTAGGTGTGTGCTTGTGTGTGTGTTTCCTATGACAGATCCTAAGCCCAGTGTCACATGCAAGTAGGAGGAGTAAGAAGGGTTCCTGGCAAATCCGGGTTATGGATTGCATTTAAAAAGGCCCCGTGGGAGTGCAATGGGCCCCTGTCTTGCTGCTTAGCAATAATGGTATGGGTTTAGGTTCTGCTGTGTGTACTGGTGGTTGACTGCCCCCCAGCCCAGAGTGTGCATGGAAAATTGTCTGGCAGCCTCCCTGACAGCAAGCAGTGATAGTGCCCATGAAGGGGACCTTGTTGGGCCCGCCCCTTTCACGGTTATCGCTTCTCGGCCTTTTGGCTAAGATCAAGTGTAGTATCTGTTCTTATCAGTTTAATATCTGATACGTCCCCTATCTGGGGACCATATATTAAATGGATTTTTGAGACGGGGGCCCGATTTCGAAGCTTGCTTCCGTCGCCCTATGCATTGACCCGATATGGCAGTATCTTCGGGTACAGTGCACCACCCCCTTACAGGGTTAAAAAGAAAGATTCCTACTTTCATTGCTACCTGCTTGCTGGCTAGCCAGCTAGCCAGCCCTGTGGGCCTTGCTGCTGCTGCAGCCAAAAAACAAAAGGTGGTGCTGCTGCTGCTTCTGCTGCTTCTGCTTCTGCTTGTGTCTGGCCCCTGTTGGAGCGTCCAGGCCACAGGACTTCTGCTGCTGCTGACTAAATGGCCTCCTTAATTGGATCATTTGAGTAGCCAGCACACCTGTGCAGGTAGGGCATGACATGATAGGCAGCTGCCTTGATAGCGGGTGGGTGCTGAATGTTCCTAATTGACAAAATAAGATTAATGCTTATGAAGAAATATAAAATCTCATCCCTTCCCCAATATCGCGCCACACCCCTACCCCTTAATTCCCTGGTTTGAACGTGATGGACATATGTCTTTTTTTGACCGTACTAACTATGTTACTATGTAACATAACATGGGGGGGGGGGGGTCTCCTGGCTGTTCACACAGGTGTGTCATTGCTGTACATTGACCATGCATTGCTTCTGTGGTATTGCAAAGGCAAAGACAAATGCTTCCAGCCATCCATTGCACTAATGGATTGGTCATCAGCTGGCTGTCTATGTCCCGCATCAATATAGACCAAAGTACAGAGGGTTAGGCTATGCTATTGTGCACCTACCTGATGCATCAGAAGGTGCGAGGCCCTTGCTAAATTCTGTGCACAGACTTTGAGATCTATGCTTTAGACTGTATCTAAACCTGCTCCAACATGGACTGACATTCTGGCCTACTTTCAGCCGATGCGACTTGTCTGTCGCTGAACAGTCGCTTTTTATGTATTCAGCACCTATGTATAATGTTGTAAAAATGCTCTAGAAGCTAAAGTCGCAGAAATGTCACACATATTTGGCCTGCAACTTTCTGTGCGACAAATTCAGACAGGAAAAATCAGTATAAATCCTTAGAAAATTATCCCCCAGTGTCTCCATCTGCTGGCGGTATTGAATAAGCATTGCTGCACTGATGGGGTATGCATTAGACGAAAAAAAAGAAGAAAAAGAAGAATAATACGCCCAGAAAAGAGGCGAAAAGGAGAAAAACGTAAAAAAACGTGAAAAAAAAGTAAGAGGAAGAGAAGGGAAAAAAAGGTGGAAATGGGTTTAAAAGTGATTTCGGCGGAGAAATATATATATATATATATATATATATATATATATATGCGCACACACACACATAGATATAAACGTATTCTCCGTTGAGATATTGCAGCCGCTGCTGTGTCCAGGCCCAGGAGCCTTAGCACTGTGCTGTGATGTCACTCAATACCACTGACATCACTAGGTGTAAACAACATCTCTCCTTTGCTGTGTATGTGACTATGGAGCTGTTTGGTGATGTCGTCTATTACGGCCTTCATAGAAGCAACAGGAGATTGTTGCATCCATCTTGAACCCTCAGAACTACAGTGCTATGATGTCACTCACTTCCACAGGCCTTGCAGAGTGTAAACAACAACAACCCAGCTTTGTTGTGTATGTAACCAAAGGGATTTGTGATGTCACCTAGAACCTTCACAGCAGCGACAGCTTTATGAGGAGCATCAGCACTGCTCTGCCTGAGCAGAACCATCACCGCCATAGGTTGTCAAATAACCCGGATTTAACCCACACAGGTAAGTCCAATGGGGTGCAGGCATGTCCTCTATGCTTACAGCTTCCCGTGGGTGTTGGTTTGATACCGTTTGGGGACAGCCAAGGAGGCATCTGCAGGCAACAAAGGTAGGTGTGTGCTTGTGTGTGTGTTTCCTATGCAGATCCTAAGCCCAGTGTCACATGCAAGTAGGAGGAGTAAGAAGGGTTCCTGGCAAATCCGGGTTATGGATTGCATTTAAAAAGGCCCCGTGGGAGTGCAATGGGCCCCTGTCTTGCTGCTTAGCAATAATGGTATGGGTTTAGGTTCTGCTGTGTGTACTGGTGGTTGACTGCCCCCCAGCCCAGAGTGTGCATGGAAAATTGTCTGGCAGCCTCCCTGACAGCAAGCAGTGATAGTGCCCATGAAGGGGACCTTGTTGGGCCCGCCCCTTTCACGGTTATCGCTTCTCGGCCTTTTGGCTAAGATCAAGTGTAGTATCTGTTCTTATCAGTTTAATATCTGATACGTCCCCTATCTGGGGACCATATATTAAATGGATTTTTGAGAACGGGGGCCGATTTCGAAGCTTGCTTCCGTCGCCCTATGCATTGACCCGATATGGCAGTATCTTCGGGTACAGTGCACCACCCCCTTACAGGGTTAAAAAGAAAGATTCCTACTTTCATTGCTACCTGCTTGCTGGCTAGCCAGCTAGCCAGCCCTGTGGGCCTTGCTGCTGCTGCAGCCAAAAAACAAAAGGTGGTGCTGCTGCTGCTTCTGCTGCTTCTGCTTCTGCTTGTGTCTGGCCCCTGTTGGAGCGTCCAGGCACAGGACTTCTGCTGCTGCTGACTAAATGGCCTCCTTAATTGGATCATTTGAGTAGCCAGCACACCTGTGCAGGTAGGGCATGACATGATAGGCAGCTGCCTTGATAGCGGGTGGGTGCTGAATGTTCCTAATTGACAAAATAAGATTAATGCTTATGAAGAAATATAAAATCTCATCCCTTCCCCAATATCGCGCCACACCCCTACCCCTTAATTCCCTGGTTGAACGTGATGGACATATGTCTTTTTTCGACCGTACTAACTATGTAACTATGTAACATAACATGGGGGGGGGGGGGGGGGGTCTCCTGGCTGTTCACACAGGTGTGTCATTGCTGTACATTGACCATGCATTGCTTCTGTGGTATTGCAAAGGCAAAGACAAATGCTTCCAGCCATCCATTGCACTAATGGATTGGTCATCAGCTGGCTGTCTATGTCCCGCATCAATATAGACCAAAGTACAGAGGGTTAGGCTATGCTATTGTGCACCTACCTGATGCATCAGAAGGTGCGAGGCCCTTGCTAAATTCTGTGCACAGACTTTGAGATCTATGCTTTAGACTGTATCTAAACCTGCTCCAACATGGACTGACATTCTGGCCTACTTTCAGCCGATGCGACTTGTCTGTCGCTGAACAGTCGCTTTTTATGTATTCAGCACCTATGTATAATGTTGTAAAAATGCTCTAGAAGCTAAAGTCGCAGAAATGTCACACATATTTGGCCTGCAACTTTCTGTGCGACAAATTCAGACAGGAAAAATCAGTATAAATCCTTAGAAAATTATCCCCCAGTGTCTCCATCTGCTGGCGGTATTGAATAAGCATTGCTGCACTGATGGGGTATGCATTAGACGAAAAAAAAGAAGAAAAAGAAGAATAATACGCCCAGAAAAGAGGCGAAAAGGAGAAAAACGTAAAAAAACGTGAAAAAAAAGTAAGAGGAAGAGAAGGGAAAAAAAGGTGGAAATGGGTTTAAAAGTGATTTCGGCGGAGAAATATATATATATATATATATTATATATATATATATATATATATATATGCGCACACACACACATAGATATAAACGTATTCTCCGTTGAGATATTGCAGCCGCTGCTGTGTCCAGGCCCAGGAGCCTTAGCACTGTGCTGTGATGTCACTCAATACCACTGACATCACTAGGTGTAAACAACATCTCTCCTTTGCTGTGTATGTGACTATGGAGCTGTTTGGTGATGTCGTCTATTACGGCCTTCATAGAAGCAACAGGAGATTGTTGCATCCATCTTGAACCCTCAGAACTACAGTGCTATGATGTCACTCACTTCCACAGGCCTTGCAGAGTGTAAACAACAACAACCCAGCTTTGTTGTGTATGTAACCAAAGGGATTTGTGATGTCACCTAGAACCTTCACAGCAGCGACAGCTTTATGAGGAGCATCAGCACTGCTCTGCCTGAGCAGAACCATCACCGCCATAGGTTGTCAAATAACCCGGATTTAACCCACACAGGTAAGTCCAATGGGGTGCAGGCATGTCCTCTATGCTTACAGCTTCCCGTGGGTGTTGGTTTGATACCGTTTGGGGACAGCCAAGGAGGCATCTGCAGGCAACAAAGGTAGGTGTGTGCTTGTGTGTGTGTTTCCTATGCAGATCCTAAGCCCAGTGTCACATGCAAGTAGGAGGAGTAAGAAGGGTTCCTGGCAAATCCGGGTTATGGATTGCATTTAAAAAGGCCCCGTGGGAGTGCAATGGGCCCCTGTCTTGCTGCTTAGCAATAATGGTATGGGTTTAGGTTCTGCTGTGTGTACTGGTGGTTGACTGCCCCCCAGCCCAGAGTGTGCATGGAAAATTGTCTGGCAGCCTCCCTGACAGCAAGCAGTGATAGTGCCCATGAAGGGGACCTTGTTGGGCCCGCCCCTTTCACGGTTATCGCTTCTCGGCCTTTTGGCTAAGATCAAGTGTAAACTTGGTCTGGGTCAGGGGTGCGGGTGTTCTGCTGAGCAGGAATCCGGAGTGGTGATCTTACTGTGGAATCGACAGACAAGAGAAGAACAATGGCTGGAAAGGAATACCTCCCTGCGATTGAGAAGACTGTACGTTTTGTGGTGGAAACTTCTGACCGGGGTAAGAATCGGATTGAGTACATTGGACATGAACTTGTGGAGAAATTGGGCGGTTTTGGCATGGATAGTTTGTTCTGTGTGCAAGAGAATAGGAAGCAAGGAATATATGATGTGTCCTTCATCTATGAAGCTGATTGCCAGAACTTCTATGAATGTTTGAAAAGAAATGCCAATAACCCTGTCTTGGAAAATGTAAAGTTTTTTCCTTTGTTTGAGATGGGAGTGAAGACTCTGTTTGTACATATGTACAATCCGTTCTTAGACCCGGATATGATTAAGAACTTTCTAAGTATCTACTGTGAAAGTGTCCAAGGGGGAGTGAAGCAAACTAGTAGTTTGGGTGTGTTTAATGGCACATGGAAGTTTTTTGTAAAACTGAAGCTGGATCCTGGGAGCATTGGTGGAGTGAAACACCCACCGGCCAATTTTTCAATCGCTGGAAACCGGGGTTATGTCTATTATTATGGCCAGCCATTGTTTTGCCGTGATTGTTTGCTGTTTGGACATGTTAAAGAGGCTTGTCCAGGTAATAAGAAGTGCCGAAATTGTAAAATGCCAGGGCATGAGGCGGGAGCTTGTCCACAGCCCAGAACTTGTGATCTTTGTGGCCTTGTTGGACATGTGTATAGAAATTGTCCGGAGGTGGCTAAGAGGGAGAAGGAGAAAGAGGCCAGAAAAGATTTGGCAATTAAAAAAAGGGAAAAGGCAAAGGCAGACATGGCAGAAAAGAGTGTGATTGCTAGCATTATTGAGAAAGCAACGGTGGTGGAAGAGAAGGTGCAGGAGGAGATTGAAGAGGAGATGGAGGAGGAGGTGAGAATTGAAGAGGTGCCTAGTCCTCAGGTGTCTGGCACTCAAAAAGTTGAATGGTCGAATTCAGAAGAGGAAAGTGCTAAAGAGAGAGAGGAAGATCTTTTTCGTCCCCCACGGAAGGCGGCGAGAGGTGCCAGTGGTGAAAAGATGGAGCAGACGGTGGTGGAGACGAGTAATCGTTTTGCCGCAATATCTGAGGGTGAAATGGATAAATGCATTGGAGAAGAAACTTCTCCCTCGACACTGAGCCGTAAAGTTCATTAACTCTCTTCTAGGTTTTTTCTTCCTATGGGTTGTTATTTGATTTGATATGTCTTTTTCGGTTAGTTTGTCAAATGTTAGAGTCTTTAAAAATAAGAATAGAAGAGCGGCCATTCTGGAGGAATTGGCAGGAACTAATAATGACATAATTTGTCTACAGGAATGTGGATTGGATTTTCCTCCAAAAAAGGAGGAGTGGAGATATGGACCAGCAGTGTGGTCTTGCTCTAATGTAAATAGAAATGATGGAGTTGGAGTTTTGTTTAGGAATAATAAGTTTAAAGTTTGTAGTCAAATGGTGTTAAGGGAAGGAAGGTGTGTGTTGGTGGAGGTTGGGTTACATGGGTTTAAGTTTAAGTTAATTAATGTTTATGCACCTGTGAATAAGGAGGAGAGGGTGGGTTTGTTTGAAATAATTAAGGGTTTTTTGTCTGGGAAGGAACCAGTGTTGTTAGTAGGTGATTTCAACTGTGAGATTGGGAGGGATGCGGATGTTTCTGGAAATATGCTTAAGAGTATGGTGAGTGATTTCAAGTTAAGAGATGTGGTTGAAGTGTGTGGTGTGAATCCTGTGTTAGCAACATATCATGCTGAGAGTGGAAGGAGTGAGTCAAGATTAGATATGTGTTTTGTGTCCAAAATGATAGGATGTATGTGGTATAAGCAAGAGAGAGTGATTTATTCTGATCATGAGCGTGTGAGTTGTGGTTTGGTGTTGGATGAGATTTGCATAAGTGGGAGGGGTTACTGGAAGCTTAATGTGAAACTGTTGGATGAAAAGGAGGTATATGATAGGTATATTAAGAAGTATAAGTTATGGTGTGAGAAGAAAAAAGAATTTTTGGATTTATTGTGTTGGTGGGAGTGGGTTAAAGAAAGAACTAAGGTTTTTTTCAAGAGGGAAGGTTATAAAAGGAAAGCTAGGGAAAGAAAGAAGTATGAATGGCTGAATAAAAGGTTGGGGTTTCTCATTAAGTTGAAAAAGAAGGGATGGAGAGTGGATGGTAAGATTGATGCTGTGAAAAGAGATATAAAGGATTGGTTGAATGAAAGAGGAAAAGAGTTAATGTACCGAGCAAAAGTGGACAAATTGGAGAAGGATGAAAAGTGTTCAAGATATTTTTTTAAGAAAGTGATTGGGAGAAAGGATGATTTAGTGAGTGTGTATGATAAGGATGGTGGTTTGGTGAGAGGCAAAGCTGTACTGAATGTGGTGAAAGAGTTTTATGAGGACTTATATGCAGTCAAACAGTGTGATAGGGGTTTGGCTGAGGAAGTGCTGGAAGTGATTGATAAGAAGGTAGATTGTAATGAGTATGAGAGTTTAATGAGAGAGATTGGAATGGAAGAAATTAAAAGGACGGTTGATAGTATGGCTAAAAATAAGACTCCTGGAGAGGATGGGTTGCCGGCTGAGTTTTATGTGAAATTGTGGGATGTACTGAAGGATGATATGGAGAGTATCTTTAAGTATATGTGGGCTAATGGAAGATTGGTGGAAAGTATGAAGAGTGGGATAGTGGTTTTGATTTATAAGAAAGGGGATGTGAATGATGTAAGGAATTGGAGGCCGATAACTTTGTTGAATGTGGATTATAAAATATTTGCAAAGCTGATTACAAATAGAATGAGGGACGTGATAGAGCAAGTGATTGGGGAGGAGCAAGTGTGTGGTGTGCCAGGAAGAAGAATTAGTGAGAATTTGTGTTTGTTGAGAGATATATTGTGGGATGGTATGTGTAGAAAGCAGGTGGTTCGTGTGTTGTCAATTGATTTTGAAAAAGCTTTTGACCGTTTGTCGCATGGGTTTTTGTTTAAGGTGCTAGTTAAAATGGGGTTTCCAGGTGATTTTGTGAATATTGTGAGAATGTTGTATAAGGAAGTGTATAGTAAGATTCTGATTAATGGATGGATGACTGAGGAGATTAAAGTATGTTCAGGGGTGAGACAGGGATGTCCCTTGTCACCTATTGCTTTTATTTGTGCTATGGAACCATTATTAGAATTATTGCGTAAGGATAAATGTGTGAGAGGTGTGAGAGTTCCGGGGGGTCGTGGTAAAGAGGTTAAAGTGTTGGCTTATATGGATGATGTATGTGTGGTAAGTGAATCTGTTGCGGCTGTAAGAAGATCCAAGTTATTGGTAAGTCTGTTTTGTGGTGCGTCTGGTTTTAAGGTCAATTGGGGAAAGAGTGAATATAAATGTTTTGGTGGTGTGACTCAGAGTGAGGATGTTGGTATGGAAGGGGTGGAAGGGCCTATTCAGGTGTTGGGGGTGAAGATGGATGAACGGTTGGATGGTAGAAATAGTTGGGAGGATGTGGGGAAGAGAGTGCAAAAGAAATTGAATTTTTGGAGGTTGAGAGAGTTGTCAATGGTTGGTAAGGTTATGATAGTGAAGAGTGTGATTTTGCCAATACTGTTATATGTTGCTGTTGTGTTTCCGCCAAGTTATATGGTTTTGCGAAAGGTGAAAAGAATGTTATTTGTGTTTTTGTGGGGTACAAAGATGGAAAGAGTTAAGAGAGAGATTGTAATGAAAGATGGTAAAAATGGAGGAATGGACTTTCCGAATGTTGATGTGTATCTGGGTGTGAATATTGTTTTTGCTTTGAAAAGAATGATGGGAGGTGAAAAGAGTTGTGCATGTATGGTGAGATATTTGGGTGGCAGTGTGTTATGTAAATTGGGTTGGTTGGAAAGAGATTTGAGAGTGCCTTATGCTTTTGTGTGTCCTAGTTGGTATGTATATGTGGTGAAATTTTTGGAGAATTATAGGTTGATTGGTGTGGGTCCAGAAGTGTTTGTGAGTAAAAAGAGTATGATTGGGTACATTAAAAAAGACGAAGTTGAATGTTCAATTAATATGGTGAGAGCTGTAGATGTGGGGAGAGTGTGGAAGAGTATAATGACTGTTGGAGTAACAAATAGACAACGTGAGATAGTATGGCAGAGTTTGCATGGTGCGTTACCGGTAAGAGAATTTCAAAGAAATAGAGGGATTGGAAGGTATGAGAGGTGTCCAAGAGATGGGTGTGATGGGATTGAGAGTGTGATGCATGTATTTTGGAATTGTGAAATGGCGCAAGGTGTGTGGAAAGGGATGAGTTTGCTGTTTAAAGAATTGACTGGTATAAGGTATATGTCGTATGATGTGGTTATGTTTGGACTTAGTATGGTAGGGAGAGATAAGGAAAGGGTTTTTTTTGTGTTGCTTGCCATTATTAAAGAAGTACTTTGGGATGTTAGGAATTTATGTGTATTCAAAAGAAAAAACGTGTCGGTGGAGGGTTGTATTAAGATGATTCTAGATAGGTTATATGTTGTTTATTTGTGTGATAGGAAGAATTTGGGGGATAAGGATGCTGAGGGGATATGGAAGTTTTTGAAATGGAGATATCTTGTAAGTTTGTAATTGGTGATGGTATTTATGTTTGTTTGAAATTGAAAATAAAAAGAAAGACCTAATGATGAGTTGGACTTTACTACAGAAAGTCTAAGTGACGAAGTATGGAGTTGGATTTTGATGTTTTAATGTCCAAACCTGAAGGTTTAAAAAAAAAAAAAAAAAAAAAAAAATCTGTTCTTATCAGTTTAATATCTGATACGTCCCCTATCTGGGGACCATATATTAAATGGATTTTTGAGAACGGGGGCCGATTTCGAAGCTTGCTTCCGTCGCCCTATGCATTGACCCGATATGGCAGTATCTTCGGGTACAGTGCACCACCCCCTTACAGGGTTAAAAAGAAAGATTCCTACTTTCATTGCTACCTGCTTGCTGGCTAGCCAGCTAGCCAGCCCTGTGGGCCTTGCTGCTGCTGCAGCCAAAAAACAAAAGGTGGTGCTGCTGCTGCTTCTGCTGCTTCTGCTTCTGCTTGTGTCTGGCCCCTGTTGGAGCGTCCAGGCACAGGACTTCTGCTGCTGCTGACTAAATGGCCTCCTTAATTGGATCATTTGAGTAGCCAGCACACCTGTGCAGGTAGGGCATGACATGATAGGCAGCTGCCTTGATAGCGGGTGGGTGCTGAATGTTCCTGTTACGCCGAGCGCTCCGGGTCCCCGCTCCTCCCCGGAGCGCTCGCTTCACTCTCCCCGCGGCAGCGCTCCGGTCACGTCCTCTGACCCGGGGCGCTGCGATTCCGCTGCCAGCCGGGATGCGATTCGCGATGCGGGTAGCGCCCGCTCGCGATGCGCACCCCGGCTCCCCTACCTGACTCGCTCTCCGTCTGTTCTGTCCCGGCGCGCGCGGCCCCGCTCCCTAGGGCGCGCGCGCGCCGGGTCTCTGCGATTTAAAGGGCCACTGCGCCGCTGATTGGCGCAGTGGTTCCAATTAGTGTTCACACCTGTGCACTTCCCTATATCACCTCACTTCCCCTTCACTCCCTCGCCGGATCTTGTTGCCTTAGTGCCAGTGAAAGCGTTCCTTGTGTGTTCCTTGCCTGTGTTTCCAGACCTTCTGCCGTTGCCCCTGACTACGATCCTTGCTGCCTGCCCCGACCTTCTGCTACGTCCGACCTTGCTTTTGCCTACTCCCTTGTACCGCGCCTATCTTCAGCAGCCAGAGAGGTGAGCCGTTGCTAGTGGATACGACCTGGTCACTACCGCCGCAGCAAGACCATCCCGCTTTGCGGCGGGCTCTGGTGAAAACCAGTAGTGGCTTAGAACCGGTCCACTAGCACGGTCCACGCCAATCCCTCTCTGGCACAGAGGATCCACTACCTGCCAGCCGGCATCGTGACAGTAGATCCGGCCATGGATCCCGCTGAAGTTCCTCTGCCAGTTGTCGCTGACCTCACCACGGTGGTCGCCCAGCAGTCACAACAGATAGCGCAACAAGGCCAACAGCTGTCTCAACTGACCGTTATGCTACAACAGTTACTACCACAGCTTCAGCAGTCATCTCCTCCGCCAGCTCCTGCACCTCCTCCGCAGCGAGTGGCCGCTCCTGGGATACGCTTATCCTTGCCGGATAAATTTGATGGGGACTCTAAGTTTTGCCGTGGCTTTCTTTCCCAATGTTCCCTGCATCTGGAGATGATGTCGGACCTGTTTCCCACTGAAAGGTCTAAGGTGGCTTTCGTAGTCAGCCTTCTGTCTGGAAAAGCCCTGTCATGGGCCACACCGCTCTGGGACCGCAATGACCCCGTCACTGCCTCTGTACACTCCTTCTTCTCGGAAATCCGAAGTGTCTTTGAGGAACCTGCCCGAGCCTCTTCTGCTGAGACTGCCCTGTTGAACCTGGTCCAGGGTAATTCTTCCGTTGGCGTGTATGCCGTACAATTCTGTACTCTTGCTTCAGAATTGTCCTGGAATAATGAGGCCCTCTGCGCGACCTTCAAAAAAGGCCTATCCAGCAACATTAAAGATGTTCTGGCCGCACGAGAAATTCCTGCTAATCTACATGAACTTATTCACCTAGCCACTCGCATTGACATGCGTTTTTCCGAAAGGCGTCAGGAACTCCGCCAAGATATGGACTCTGTTCGCACGAGGCGTTTCTTCTCCTCGGCTCCTCTCTCCTCTGGTCCCCTGCAATCTGTTCCTGTGCCTCCCGCCGTGGAGGCTATGCAGGTCGACCGGTCTCGCCTGACACCTCAAGAGAGGACACGACGCCGTATGGAGAACCTCTGCCTGTACTGTGCTAGTACCGAACACTTCCTGAGAGATTGTCCTATCCGTCCTCCCCGCCTGGAAAGACGTACGCTGACTCCGCACAAAGGTGAGACAGTCCTTGATGTCTACTCAGCTTCTCCACGTCTTACTGTGCCTGTGCGGATGTCTGCCTCTGCCTTCTCCTTCTCTACAGTGGCCTTCTTGGACTCTGGATCTGCAGGAAATTTTATTTTGGCCTCTCTCGTCAACAGGTTCAACATCCCGGTGACCAGTCTCGCCAGACCCCTCTACATCAATTGTGTAAATAATGAAAGATTGGACTGTACCATACGTTTCCGCACGGAGCCCCTTCTTATGAGCATCGGATCTCATCATGAGAGGATTGAACTTTTGGTCCTCCCCAATTGCACCTCGGAAATTCTCCTTGGACTTCCCTGGCTTCAACTTCATTCCCCTACCCTGGATTGGTCCACTGGGGAGATCAAGAGTTGGGGGTCCTCTTGTTCCAAGAACTGTCTAAAACCGGTTCCCAGTAACCCTTGCCGTAACTCTGTGGTTCCTCCAGTAACCGGTCTCCCTAAGGCCTATATGGACTTCGCGGATGTTTTCTGCAAAAAACAAGCTGAGACTCTACCTCCTCACAGGCCTTATGATTGCCCTATCGACCTCCTCCCGGGCACTACTCCACCCCGGGGCAGAATTTATCCTCTCTCTGCCCCAGAGACTCTTGCCATGTCCGAATACGTCCAGGAGAATCTAAAAAAGGGCTTTATCCGTAAATCCTCCTCTCCTGCCGGAGCCGGATTTTTCTTTGTGTCCAAAAAGGATGGCTCCCTACGTCCTTGCATTGACTACCGCGGTCTTAATAAAATCACGGTTAAGAACCGCTACCCCTTACCCCTCATCTCTGAACTCTTTGATCGCCTCCAAGGTGCCCACATCTTCACTAAATTGGACTTAAGAGGCGCCTATAACCTCATCCGCATCAGAGAGGGGGACGAGTGGAAAACGGCATTTAACACCAGAGATGGACACTTTGAGTATCTGGTCATGCCCTTTGGACTGTGCAACGCCCCTGCCGTCTTCCAAGACTTTGTCAATGAAATTTTTCGTGATCTGTTATACTCCTGTGTTGTTGTATATCTGGACGATATCCTAATTTTTTCTGCCAATCTAGAAGAACACCGCCAGCATGTCCGTATGGTTCTTCAGAGACTTCGTGACAACCAACTCTATGCCAAAATTGAGAAATGTCTGTTTGAATGCCAATCTCTTCCTTTTCTAGGATATTTGGTCTCTGGCCAGGGACTACAGATGGATCCAGACAAACTCTCTGCCGTCTTAGATTGGCCACGCCCCTCCGGACTCCGTGCTATCCAACGCTTTTTGGGGTTCGCCAATTATTACAGGCAATTTATTCCACATTTTTCTACCATTGTGGCTCCTATCGTGGCTTTAACCAAAAAAAATGCTGATCCCAAGTCCTGGCCTCCTCAAGCAGAAGACGCCTTTAAACGACTCAAGTCTGCCTTTTCTTCGGCTCCCGTCCTCTCCAGACCTGACCCTTCCAAACCCTTCCTATTGGAGGTTGATGCCTCCTCAGTGGGAGCTGGAGCTGTTCTTCTACAAAAAAATTCTTCCGGGCATGCTGTCACTTGTGGTTTTTTCTCTAGGACCTTCTCTCCAGCGGAGAGGAACTACTCCATCGGGGATCGAGAGCTTCTAGCCATTAAATTAGCACTTGAGGAATGGAGGCATCTGCTGGAGGGATCAAGTTCTCCTGTTATTATCTACACCGACCACAAGAACCTCTCCTACCTCCAGTCTGCCCAACGGCTGAATCCTCGCCAGGCCCGGTGGTCTCTGTTCTTTGCCCGATTTAATTTTGAGATTCACTTTCGTCCTGCCGATAAGAACATTAGGGCCGATGCTCTCTCTCGTTCCTCGGATGCCTCAGAAGTTGAACTCTCTCCGCAACACATCATTCCACCTGACTGCCTGATCTCCACTTCTCCTGCCTCCATCAGGCAGACTCCTCCAGGAAAGACCTTTGTTTCTCCTCGCCAACGCCTCGGAATCCTCAAATGGGGTCACTCCTCCCATCTCGCAGGTCATGCGGGTATCAAGAAATCTGTGCAACTCATCTCCCGCTTCTATTGGTGGCCGACTCTGGAGACGGATGTTGTGGACTTTGTGCGAGCCTGCACTATCTGTGCCCGGGATAAGACTCCTCGCCAGAAGCCCGCTGGTTTTCTTCATCCTCTGCCTGTCCCCGAACAGCCTTGGTCTCTGATTGGTATGGATTTTATTACTGATTTACCCCCTTCCCGTGGCAACACTGTTATTTGGGTGGTCGTTGATCGATTCTCCAAAATGGCACATTTCATCCCTCTTCCTGGTCTTCCTTCTGCGCCTCAGTTGGTTAAACAATTTTTTGTACACATTTTTCGTCTTCACGGATTGCCTACGCAGATTGTCTCGGATAGAGGCGTCCAATTCGTGTCTAAATTCTGGAGGGCTCTCTGTAAACAACTCAAGATTAAATTAAATTTTTCTTCTGCATATCATCCCCAGTCCAATGGACAAGTAGAAAGGATTAACCAGATCTTGGGTGATTATTTGCGACATTTTGTTTCCTCCCGCCAGGATGACTGGGCAGATCTCCTCCCATGGGCCGAATTCTCGTATAACTTCAGGGTCTCTGAGTC
Source organism: Hyla sarda (assembly GCF_029499605.1). NCBI lineage: Eukaryota > Metazoa > Chordata > Amphibia > Anura > Hylidae > Hyla > Hyla sarda. The sequence goes on from NW_026611023.1 coordinate 19,213, forward strand.
TTCCTCCAAATCCCCATTTTTCGTGGTGTACGGCCGTCACCCTCTTCCCCCCCTCCCTACTCCCTTGCCCTCTGGTCTGCCCGCTGTGGATGAAATTTCTCGTGACCTTTCCATCATATGGAGAGAGACCCAAAATTCTCTCTTACAGGCTTCATCACGCATGAAGAAGTTCGCGGATAAGAAAAGAAGAGCTCCCCCCGTTTTTTCCCCTGGAGACAAGGTATGGCTCTCCGCTAAATATGTCCGCTTCCGTGTCCCTAGCTACAAGTTGGGACCACGCTATCTTGGTCCTTTCAAAATTTTGTGTCAAATTAATCCTGTCTCTTATAAACTTCTTCTTCCTCCCTCTCTTCGTATCCCTAATGCCTTTCACGTCTCTCTTCTCAAACCACTCATCCTCAACCGTTTTTCTCCCAAGTCTGTTCCTCCCACTCCTGTTTCCGGCTCCTCGGACATCTTCTCGGTCAAAGAAATTTTAGCTGCCAAAAAGGTCAGAGGGCGAAATTTTTTTTTAGTGGACTGGGAGGGTTGTGGTCCTGAAGAGAGATCCTGGGAACCTGAGGACAACATCCTAGACAAAAGTCTGCTCCTCAGGTTCTCAGGCTCTAAGAAGAGGGGGAGACCCAAGGGGGGGGGTACTGTTACGCCGAGCGCTCCGGGTCCCCGCTCCTCCCCGGAGCGCTCGCTTCACTCTCCCCGCGGCAGCGCTCCGGTCACGTCCTCTGACCCGGGGCGCTGCGATTCCGCTGCCAGCCGGGATGCGATTCGCGATGCGGGTAGCGCCCGCTCGCGATGCGCACCCCGGCTCCCCTACCTGACTCGCTCTCCGTCTGTTCTGTCCCGGCGCGCGCGGCCCCGCTCCCTAGGGCGCGCGCGCGCCGGGTCTCTGCGATTTAAAGGGCCACTGCGCCGCTGATTGGCGCAGTGGTTCCAATTAGTGTTCACACCTGTGCACTTCCCTATATCACCTCACTTCCCCTTCACTCCCTCGCCGGATCTTGTTGCCTTAGTGCCAGTGAAAGCGTTCCTTGTGTGTTCCTTGCCTGTGTTTCCAGACCTTCTGCCGTTGCCCCTGACTACGATCCTTGCTGCCTGCCCCGACCTTCTGCTACGTCCGACCTTGCTTTTGCCTACTCCCTTGTACCGCGCCTATCTTCAGCAGCCAGAGAGGTGAGCCGTTGCTAGTGGATACGACCTGGTCACTACCGCCGCAGCAAGACCATCCCGCTTTGCGGCGGGCTCTGGTGAAAACCAGTAGTGGCTTAGAACCGGTCCACTAGCACGGTCCACGCCAATCCCTCTCTGGCACAGAGGATCCACTACCTGCCAGCCGGCATCGTGACAGTTCCTAATTGACAAAATAAGATTAATGCTTATGAAGAAATATAAAATCTCATCCCTTCCCCAATATCGCGCCACACCCCTACCCCTTAATTCCCTGGTTGAACGTGATGGACATATGTCTTTTTTCGACCGTACTAACTATGTAACTATGTAACATAACATGGGGGGGGGGGGGGGGTCTCCTGGCTGTTCACACAGGTGTGTCATTGCTGTACATTGACCATGCATTGCTTCTGTGGTATTGCAAAGGCAAAGACAAATGCTTCCAGCCATCCATTGCACTAATGGATTGGTCATCAGCTGGCTGTCTATGTCCCGCATCAATATAGACCAAAGTACAGAGGGTTAGGCTATGCTATTGTGCACCTACCTGATGCATCAGAAGGTGCGAGGCCCTTGCTAAATTCTGTGCACAGACTTTGAGATCTATGCTTTAGACTGTATCTAAACCTGCTCCAACATGGACTGACATTCTGGCCTACTTTCAGCCGATGCGACTTGTCTGTCGCTGAACAGTCGCTTTTTATGTATTCAGCACCTATGTATAATGTTGTAAAAATGCTCTAGAAGCTAAAGTCGCAGAAATGTCACACATATTTGGCCTGCAACTTTCTGTGCGACAAATTCAGACAGGAAAAATCAGTATAAATCCTTAGAAAATTATCCCCCAGTGTCTCCATCTGCTGGCGGTATTGAATAAGCATTGCTGCACTGATGGGGTATGCATTAGACGAAAAAAAAGAAGAAAAAGAAGAATAATACGCCCAGAAAAGAGGCGAAAAGGAGAAAAACGTAAAAAAACGTGAAAAAAAAGTAAGAGGAAGAGAGGGGAAAAAAAGGTGGAAATGGGTTTAAAAGTGATTTCGTCGGAGAATATATATATATATATATATATATATATATATATATATATATATGCGCACACACACACATAGATATAAACGTATTCTCCGTTGAGATATTGCAGCCGCTGCTGTGTCCAGGCCCAGGAGTCTTAGCACTGTGCTGTGATGTCACTCAATACCACTGACATCACTAGGTGTAAACAACATCTCTCCTTTGCTGTGTATGTGACTATGGAGCTGTTTGGTGATGTCGTCTATTACGGCCTTCATAGAAGCAACAGGAGATTGTTGCATCCATCTTGAACCCTCAGAACTACAGTGCTATGATGTCACTCACTTCCACAGGCCTTGCAGAGTGTAAACAACAACAACCCAGCTTTGTTGTGTATGTAACCAAAGGGATTTGTGATGTCACCTAGAACCTTCACAGCAGCGACAGCTTTATGAGGAGCATCAGCACTGCTCTGCCTGAGCAGAACCATCACCGCCATAGGTTGTCAAATAACCCGGATTTAACCCACACAGGTAAGTCCAATGGGGTGCAGGCATGTCCTCTATGCTTACAGCTTCCCGTGGGTGTTGGTTTGATACCGTTTGGGGACAGCCAAGGAGGCATCTGCAGGCAACAAAGGTAGGTGTGTGCTTGTGTGTGTGTTTCCTATGCAGATCCTAAGCCCAGTGTCACATGCAAGTAGGAGGAGTAAGAAGGGTTCCTGGCAAATCCGGGTTATGGATTGCATTTAAAAAGGCCCCGTGGGAGTGCAATGGGCCCCTGTCTTGCTGCTTAGCAATAATGGTATGGGTTTAGGTTCTGCTGTGTGTACTGGTGGTTGACTGCCCCCCAGCCCAGAGTGTGCATGGAAAATTGTCTGGCAGCCTCCCTGACAGCAAGCAGTGATAGTGCCCATGAAGGGGACCTTGTTGGGCCCGCCCCTTTCACGGTTATCGCTTCTCGGCCTTTTGGCTAAGATCAAGTGTAGTATCTGTTCTTATCAGTTTAATATCTGATACGTCCCCTATCTGGGGACCATATATTAAATGGATTTTTGAGAACGGGGGCCGATTTCGAAGCTTGCTTCCGTCGCCCTATGCATTGACCCGATATGGCAGTATCTTCGGGTACAGTGCACCACCCCCTTACAGGGTTAAAAAGAAAGATTCCTACTTTCATTGCTACCTGCTTGCTGGCTAGCCAGCTAGCCAGCCCTGTGGGCCTTGCTGCTGCTGCAGCCAAAAAACAAAAGGTGGTGCTGCTGCTGCTTCTGCTGCTTCTGCTTCTGCTTGTGTCTGGCCCCTGTTGGAGCGTCCAGGCACAGGACTTCTGCTGCTGCTGACTAAATGGCCTCCTTAATTGGATCATTTGAGTAGCCAGCACACCTGTGCAGGTAGGGCATGACATGATAGGCAGCTGCCTTGATAGCGGGTGGGTGCTGAATGTTCCTAATTGACAAAATAAGATTAATGCTTATGAAGAAATATAAAATCTCATCCCTTCCCCAATATCGCGCCACACCCCTACCCCTTAATTCCCTGGTTGAACGTGATGGACATATGTCTTTTTTCGACCGTACTAACTATGTAACTATGTAACATAACATGGGGGGGGGGGGGGGTCTCCTGGCTGTTCACACAGGTGTGTCATTGCTGTACATTGACCATGCATTGCTTCTGTGGTATTGCAAAGGCAAAGACAAATGCTTCCAGCCATCCATTGCACTAATGGATTGGTCATCAGCTGGCTGTCTATGTCCCGCATCAATATAGACCAAAGTACAGAGGGTTAGGCTATGCTATTGTGCACCTACCTGATGCATCAGAAGGTGCGAGGCCCTTGCTAAATTCTGTGCACAGACTTTGAGATCTATGCTTTAGACTGTATCTAAACCTGCTCCAACATGGACTGACATTCTGGCCTACTTTCAGCCGATGCGACTTGTCTGTCGCTGAACAGTCGCTTTTTATGTATTCAGCACCTATGTATAATGTTGTAAAAATGCTCTAGAAGCTAAAGTCGCAGAAATGTCACACATATTTGGCCTGCAACTTTCTGTGCGACAAATTCAGACAGGAAAAATCAGTATAAATCCTTAGAAAATTATCCCCCAGTGTCTCCATCTGCTGGCGGTATTGAATAAGCATTGCTGCACTGATGGGGTATGCATTAGACGAAAAAAAAGAAGAAAAAGAAGAATAATACGCCCAGAAAAGAGGCGAAAAGGAGAAAAACGTAAAAAAACGTGAAAAAAAAGTAAGAGGAAGAGAAGGGAAAAAAAGGTGGAAATGGGTTTAAAAGTGATTTCGGCGGAGAAATATATATATATATATATATATATATATATATATATATATATATGCGCACACACACACATAGATATAAACGTATTCTCCGTTGAGATATTGCAGCCGCTGCTGTGTCCAGGCCCAGGAGCCTTAGCACTGTGCTGTGATGTCACTCAATACCACTGACATCACTAGGTGTAAACAACATCTCTCCTTTGCTGTGTATGTGACTATGGAGCTGTTTGGTGATGTCGTCTATTACGGCCTTCATAGAAGCAACAGGAGATTGTTGCATCCATCTTGAACCCTCAGAACTACAGTGCTATGATGTCACTCACTTCCACAGGCCTTGCAGAGTGTAAACAACAACAACCCAGCTTTGTTGTGTATGTAACCAAAGGGATTTGTGATGTCACCTAGAACCTTCACAGCAGCGACAGCTTTATGAGGAGCATCAGCACTGCTCTGCCTGAGCAGAACCATCACCGCCATAGGTTGTCAAATAACCCGGATTTAACCCACACAGGTAAGTCCAATGGGGTGCAGGCATGTCCTCTATGCTTACAGCTTCCCGTGGGTGTTGGTTTGATACCGTTTGGGGACAGCCAAGGAGGCATCTGCAGGCAACAAAGGTAGGTGTGTGCTTGTGTGTGTGTTTCCTATGCAGATCCTAAGCCCAGTGTCACATGCAAGTAGGAGGAGTAAGAAGGGTTCCTGGCAAATCCGGGTTATGGATTGCATTTAAAAAGGCCCCGTGGGAGTGCAATGGGCCCCTGTCTTGCTGCTTAGCAATAATGGTATGGGTTTAGGTTCTGCTGTGTGTACTGGTGGTTGACTGCCCCCCAGCCCAGAGTGTGCATGGAAAATTGTCTGGCAGCCTCCCTGACAGCAAGCAGTGATAGTGCCCATGAAGGGGACCTTGTTGGGCCCGCCCCTTTCACGGTTATCGCTTCTCGGCCTTTTGGCTAAGATCACGTGTGGATTTCTGTGCGTGGTTTGGGTTGAAAGGAGTGGTGATCGGGGCCCTCTTTACGGGGGGCCCTGGATTGTTGCTGAGCTGCGATCGTGGGTTTTACCTGCAAAAATGAGCGAGAAGGCGCGTGGACTTGAGGACACGGTGCGGATCTACGTTCCTGGCGAGCACCGGGGGACGATCGGACTTGACCAAATCGTTGTGGAGATTCTTCGCAAGCTTGATTACCTACAGGTATGGAATGTATTGGCTATACAGGATTTTCCTAGGCAAGGAATTTATGATATTACTTTTTGTGGTTCTGAGATTTGCCAGAGAGTCTATATGGATCTTGAAGAAATGAAGAGGAAAAGTGAGCCTGCTATAATGAAGAAGATTAAAGTGGAACCGTTATTTATGAATACAACAAAGGTAGTAATTGTCCACATGTATAATCCTAAGGTTTCTGATGAAATGGTTACAAACTTTTTGTTCCGGTATTGCGAGGAAGTGAAATTTATAGGAAGACTTAAGAACAAGTTTGGGTACTTTAATTGTAAGAGAAAGTTTATTGTAAAATTTAAAAAAGATGAAGGAATGCAAGATGGAAGGAAGAGCATACCACAGGTGTTTTCTATCGGAGGAGAGAGAGGTTTCTGCTTTTATGAAGGCCAGTTGCAATATTGTAGAAAGTGCCATGCCTATGGCCATGTGCAGGATTATTGCCCTGAGAAAGGAGAATGTTGCAGAAATTGTGGGAAAACTGGTCATGAAGCAAGTATTTGTACAGAGAAGAAGACATGTGATATCTGTGGAAGTGAGGAACATTTGGCAAGAGGCTGTGATATGTGGTATAAAAAGAAGAGAAGTTATGCTGATGCAGCTGGGAATAGAGGAGAGCAAAGAGAAAAAGGGGGAGGGAGGTTTGTTCCTGGAGTTGGTGAGAGTGTGAGTGTGAGTGTTAATGTGGCACAGGTGGCTGAGGAAAGTTCTGTGATAGTGGAGCACATTAGCACTCAGGAGAGGTCAGGGGAGGAGGGTGTTTCCACTGCTGTGACTGGTGAGGAGACAGGTGTGGGAGGTGAATTTACCTTGGTGAAAAAGAAAAAAGCAAAAAAAGTGAAAGTGGTGGAGAAAATTGAGACAGTGTATGGTGATGTTCTTTCTAGTGAAGAGGCTATGGATGATATTGAATGTCCAAACCCAATTGTGGGGGAGGAGGAGGGAATGGAGGTTGTTGGGTCATCTCAGAGATCTCTAACACCTGGTCAGAGAGTTTCTCGCAGTAAGGAAGAAGAGGAGGAGGAAGATGAGGATGTGCAGGTTGTGAATAAAAGGTGTAAGACAGGGAGCTGGTCTGAGGATCAGGAAGCCCTTGTTCTTGGTAGTGATAATGAAATAGACAGGGACTCTAACATAGGGTCGCCTGATTGTTTTGCAAGTTTACATAGGAAAGTTGAAGGCCAAAATGTTAATTTCTAAGTTAAGATGGATTTTAAAGCATTTGGTTTTCTTTTCCTAGTTATTATGACTTTGGTTGTAACAACTATTAATGTAAGAAGTATTGAGTCTGAAATTAGGAGAGCTGCAATTTTTGATATTCTTGAGAATGTTAGAAGTGATGTGATATGTTTACAGGAGTGTGCAATAAAGTCAGCACCTTATGCAAATGAGTGGAAGTGTGGGCAGTCCTTCTGGTCCACATGTGCAGAAAACAAAAATGAAGGTGTTGGGATTTTATTGCGAAACAGGGACATTAAAGTTTTAAATTGCCAAACTTTAGTACCTGGTCGTTGTATGGTTTTAATTTTTGAGGTTTTGGGCCAGAGGATGAGAATTTTTAATGTGTATGCTCCAGCAGAAAAACAAGCACGTTTGTCTTTTTTAGAGTCCCTTAAGTTTTTTATCCCTGGTCGTGAAGATACTATTATTGTTGGCGATTTTAACTGCATTAGATCCGTCAATGATCGTGAGAGCTCTGCTGAGGTTAGAACTGATATTACTTCCAATGTTTTAAATCAAATTATTCAAGACTTGCATTTTACTGATGTTGGACTGATGGTTAGCACTGATGAAAGATATACGTACATATCAGATAGTGGCCGCTGTAAATCCCGGATCGATTACATCCTGGTCTCTGATGGGATTAAGGTGGTCCGGTGCAATCAAATGATGTCAACTTTCTCAGACCACAAGATGGTGTCGGCTGAGATAAGTGTCACAGAGTCCCTTCATTTTGGGAGGGGGCTCTGGAAATTAAATGTAAGTCTATTGGAAGATGAGGAAGTAATGGCTGGTTTTAATCATGTGTTTTTATCCTGTGTTTCTAAACAACCTGATTTTAGTAATGTCTTAGTGTGGTGGGAATGGGCTAAAGGAGAGTTTTCTAATTTCTTTAAGATGTTTTGCATAAAGAGAGCACAAGAGAAGAGGAGGAGTGATGAAAGGCTTGTATCCCGGTTAGAGACTCTCTATAAGTTTAAACGTGTTGGTGTGGAGGTGGAGGATGAGATTGTTAAGGTGAAGGGGGAGATGAAAAAAAGGTTGTTGGAAAAGGGAAGGAATATTGTATATAAGTCTAAAGTGCAGCACCTAGAAGAAAATGAGCAGTGTACACGGTATTTCTTTAAAAAATGTTTTAATGCTAAAGGTGTTTTTAAATCTGTTTTTACCCCTACGGGGGAAGTTTTTGGAGAGGAGATGGTGAAGGAGATTGGCAGATTTTATGAGACACTCTTTAGTAATAAGAGCAGAGCCAGTGAGACGGAGATGAATGATTATTGTAATATTTTGGAGAATAATGTTCCTGTTGAAAAAGTAGATTTTTTGATTGATGATGTTAGTGAAGGGGAGATCAAGCAGGCCCTGGATAAGATGGCCAAAGGGAAGACACCAGGCTGTGATGGTCTCCCCGCTGAGTTTTATTCCGCGTTCTGGAATATTTTAAGTAAAGAGTTTACACGGGTGGTGCAATATGTTTTTAACTCAGGTGTTTTAGCTGAATCTATGAAGAAAGGGGTCATAACATTAATTCATAAAAAAGGTGATGGCAGAGATCTTAAAAATTGGAGACCTATAACTTTATTAAATTGTGACTACAAGATAATTGCTAAGATTGTGGCTAATAGACTGAGTGATGTAGTGGACCACCTTGTGGGAGAATACCAAGTTTGTGCAGTACCGAAAAGAAAAATAACAGATAATTTATTGCTTTTAAGAGACTCTATTTATTACAGTAACTTTAACAAGAATGCACTGTTTGTTGAGTCCATAGATTTCGAAAAGGCTTATGATAAGGTTGCACATGATTTTATGTTCATTGCTCTAAAACACTTAGGTATTCCAGAAAAGTTATTATCTGTTATTATGAGTTTTTATCATGGGGTGACAAGTCAGATTTTAGTAAATGGGCATGTGGGGCCTGCTTTTAATGTCTTGTCTGGAGTCAGACAGGGATGCCCACTCTCCCCAATTCTGTTTATATGCGTTATAGAGGGCCTGTTGAAGAATGTGCAGAAAGATAAATGTGTGAGTGGTGTTTTTATTCCAGGTAGTGATGGTAGTAAGTTAAAGGTTTTAAGTTATATGGACGATGTGGTTTTTACTTGTACATCCCAAGCAGATCTCAACAGAGTAAATTTGCATGTGAGGATTTTTTGTTGTGTGGCTGGGATGAATGTGAACTGGGGGAAGTGCCAATTATGCAGTTTTGGGAACCAAGAGAATATAGTAGTGGATGGTGTTAAGGAAAAAGAAGACATTGAAGTGCTAGGAGTGATATTTGATAAAGACCTCAAAGGAAAGAAAAGTTATGAGACTTTGGACAGTAAAATTGAGAAGAAGCTATCCTTCTGGAGGTTAAGGAACTTGTCACTTAAAGGGAAAGTTCTTATCATTAAGTCTGTAATCCTACCGCTTCTCTTGTATACGGCTATGGTGCTTCCTCCAGGGAAGTTATGGACTAGGAGAGTCACAAGGAAGCTTTTTGTGTTCTTCTGGGGGTCTAAGATGGAGAAAATGAGAAGAGAAGAAGTGATGAAGAGTATGAATTTGGGCGGATATAACTTTCCAAACATTGATCTGTTTTTAAAGGTGCACTATTTTCTTTTAATTTTTAAATTGATACAGTGCAATAATAGGGCGGCAGACATGAGTAAATACCTTGCAGGATGGTTGTTTTCCAAATGGGGCTGGTGTGAGAGGGATTTGAGGAGACCCATAGCACATGTGATACCTACCTTCTATGTGCTCCTCAGGTCTTTCAATGATCAATTTGGTTTGAGCTCTTTAGGTGAACCTGATAAAAAGAAAATAGAACAAGAAATAAGGAAAAATGAGAGATTATATGAAGTACCATTCTGCACTAATGCTCAGTCTGTGAAGATTTGGAAGTTTTTTAAAGTTATTGGACTATCAAACAGACAAAAAGACGTTAGTTGGATGTCCTTTCATGGCTGCCTCCCAACCCGATCTTTTTTAAATGGAAGAGGTTTGAGAATAAGTGACAGATGCCCAAGAGAGGGTTGTGGAGGTAGAGAAGACTTAGTGCACCTTTATTGGGACTGTTTTTATGCAAAAGAATTTTTTATGTTTTTAAAGAAGTTTTTAATCCAACTCACTGGATATAACAGTTTTTCTTTTGAGAAAGTTTTTATTGGTCAAGATCTTAGTAAAAAGGAAGATACACGTACTAATTGGATTCTTTTTTCTGTTTTTAAAGAGGTTTTATGGGACTCACGCAATTTGCTTGTTTTTAAAAATGTTGTTATTTCTCCGAGGGAATTGAAAAGATTGTTTTTAGGAAGGATTTTTACTATCTTTCTACTGGACAAAAAGAGAATTGGTGAAGAAGAAGCGGAGAAAATCTGGATGCATACACGATGGAAAAATTTATAAGAAGTACGTAAAGGAGAAAGCTGTAAGTTTTTGACCAATTTCTGTGATTGTTTTTGACATGTTTTTTTGTTTTGTTGTTTGGTCACTTTTTCTTGGCACTCGGTTCCCTTAGTTAGTTTTTTCCGTATGATGTTTTTTCAGATATTGTTTTAAGTGACGAGTCTTGGTAGGTGACCTGATGATCGTCCAAACAATAGTCTGTAACTGAGGAAAAAAAAAAAAAAAAAAAAAAAAAAAAAAAGATAATAAAAAAAAAAAAAAATCTGTTCTTATCAGTTTAATATCTGATACGTCCCCTATCTGGGGACCATATATTAAATGGATTTTTGAGAACGGGGGCCGATTTCGAAGCTTGCTTCCGTCGCCCTATGCATTGACCCGATATGGCAGTATCTTCGGGTACAGTGCACCACCCCCTTACAGGGTTAAAAAGAAAGATTCCTACTTTCATTGCTACCTGCTTGCTGGCTAGCCAGCTAGCCAGCCCTGTGGGCCTTGCTGCTGCTGCAGCCAAAAAACAAAAGGTGGTGCTGCTGCTGCTTCTGCTGCTTCTGCTTCTGCTTGTGTCTGGCCCCTGTTGGAGCGTCCAGGCACAGGACTTCTGCTGCTGCTGACTAAATGGCCTCCTTAATTGGATCATTTGAGTAGCCAGCACACCTGTGCAGGTAGGGCATGACATGATAGGCAGCTGCCTTGATAGCGGGTGGGTTCCTAATTGACAAAATAAGATTAATGCTTATGAAGAAATATAAAATCTCATCCCTTCCCCAATATCGCGCCACACCCCTACCCCTTAATTCCCTGGTTGAACGTGATGGACATATGTCTTTTTTCGACCGTACTAACTATGTAACTATGTAACATAACATGGGGGGGGGGGGGGGGGGGTCTCCTGGCTGTTCACACAGGTGTGTCATTGCTGTACATTGACCATGCATTGCTTCTGTGGTATTGCAAAGGCAAAGACAAATGCTTCCAGCCATCCATTGCACTAATGGATTGGTCATCAGCTGGCTGTCTATGTCCCGCATCAATATAGACCAAAGTACAGAGGGTTAGGCTATGCTATTGTGCACCTACCTGATGCATCAGAAGGTGCGAGGCCCTTGCTAAATTCTGTGCACAGACTTTGAGATCTATGCTTCAGACTGTATCTAAACCTGCTCCAACATGGACTGACATTCTGGCCTACTTTCAGCCGATGCGACTTGTCTGTCGCTGAACAGTCGCTTTTTATGTATTCAGCACCTATGTATAATGTTGTAAAAATGCTCTAGAAGCTAAAGTCGCAGAAATGTCACACATATTTGGCCTGCAACTTTCTGTGCGACAAATTCAGACAGGAAAAATCAGTATAAATCCTTAGAAAATTATCCCCCAGTGTCTCCATCTGCTGGCGGTATTGAATAAGCATTGCTGCACTGATGGGGTATGCATTAGACGAAAAAAAAGAAGAAAAAGAAGAATAATACGCCCAGAAAAGAGGCGAAAAGGAGAAAAACGTAAAAAAACGTGAAAAAAAAGTAAGAGGAAGAGAAGGGAAAAAAAGGTGGAAATGGGTTTAAAAGTGATTTCGGCGGAGAAATATATATATATATATATATATATATATATATGCGCACACACACACATAGATATAAACGTATTCTCCGTTGAGATATTGCAGCCGCTGCTGTGTCCAGGCCCAGGAGCCTTAGCACTGTGCTGTGATGTCACTCAATACCACTGACATCACTAGGTGTAAACAACATCTCTCCTTTGCTGTGTATGTGACTATGGAGCTGTTTGGTGATGTCGTCTATTACGGCCTTCATAGAAGCAACAGGAGATTGTTGCATCCATCTTGAACCCTCAGAACTACAGTGCTATGATGTCACTCACTTCCACAGGCCTTGCAGAGTGTAAACAACAACAACCCAGCTTTGTTGTGTATGTAACCAAAGGGATTTGTGATGTCACCTAGAACCTTCACAGCAGCGACAGCTTTATGAGGAGCATCAGCACTGCTCTGCCTGAGCAGAACCATCACCGCCATAGGTTGTCAAATAACCCGGATTTAACCCACACAGGTAAGTCCAATGGGGTGCAGGCATGTCCTCTATGCTTACAGCTTCCCGTGGGTGTTGGTTTGATACCGTTTGGGGACAGCCAAGGAGGCATCTGCAGGCAACAAAGGTAGGTGTGTGCTTGTGTGTGTGTTTCCTATGCAGATCCTAAGCCCAGTGTCACATGCAAGTAGGAGGAGTAAGAAGGGTTCCTGGCAAATCCGGGTTATGGATTGCATTTAAAAAGGCCCCGTGGGAGTGCAATGGGCCCCTGTCTTGCTGCTTAGCAATAATGGTATGGGTTTAGGTTCTGCTGTGTGTACTGGTGGTTGACTGCCCCCCAGCCCAGAGTGTGCATGGAAAATTGTCTGGCAGCCTCCCTGACAGCAAGCAGTGATAGTGCCCATGAAGGGGACCTTGTTGGGCCCGCCCCTTTCACGGTTATCGCTTCTCGGCCTTTTGGCTAGATCAAGTGTCTGGTCAGGAGGATCCTGGGAGTTTGTCCTACCTTTTCCAAGGGGGGCTGCTACGAGGAACCGAAAAGGCGATCGACAAGATGGGTGTCCGCATCCGTTACCTTACATCCGGTGAAACGCGGATTCGTTTTTCCTTTCGCTTTGATGTTGCTGAAGACAAGCAAGAACTCGTCCAACTTTCTTATTTTGTGAAAGAAACTCTCTACAAGCTTCTTGGGGTGAAGAAAGAGAACATCGTCTGTCTCAGAGATCCTCGGAAGGGCAGCTTCATCCTAACTCTGGACTCTGCTTATGCATGCCAGAATCTTTTTGAGAAGCTGAAAAGCAATCAAGACCTTGCTGAGCTTGATGGGATCACGGTCACAGTGTTGTATACTGGAGGCGATATTCCTCTAGTTGTGTGTATGCACAATCCCTTTGTGACTGTGTCCCATATTGAGCTCTTTTTGGGGAAATACTGCAGTTCTGTTAAGTATTCCCATAAGGTGATGAATTCAGAAGACCTATGGACGGGGAAACATAAGTTTTTTGTGAAAATGAAGGAGGATGCTACTGGCATTGGAGGGTTGTGTCATCCACCCTCCAACTTTTCTATCGGTCGGGATAAGGGCTATTTGTTTTATCCCGAGATGCCTACTTTTTGTAGGAAATGTAAGAAATTCGGACATACTGTGGAAGTTTGCACGGACACTACAGTTCGCTGTGGTCGGTGCAATCAAGAAGGCCATGTTTCTAAGGACTGCGCTAAAATCGTCTGCAACATTTGTGGTGAAGAAGGCCATGCCTTTAAAGATTGCAGTCTCCGTTCCAGTGTAGCTAGATCGTGGGCTGACCGTGTAGCAGGGAGAGTGGGTGTAGTGCAAGCTGAAGTACCACCTGCGAAAGCACCCCAGCGGTCTGAGGCGCCTTCAGAAAAGCCGGCTGTAACTTCTGATGTCGTGGCGGAGCTTATGGACCTTTCTGCTGCTGTGCCTGAGACAGAGGGGAGACCTTCTGTGGAGGGTTCTGGCGGTGGAGGGTCACTAGTGAGCAGTGAAGCCATGGAGGTTGGCGTGAAGGAGATCAAGCGAAAGAAGGAACTCGGAGATGAGCCACAACTTGGCATTAAACGGCCTGTCAAAAAAAGCTCAGACGAATGTGAGGACAGTCAACATGCATGGAGGCCTTCTATAAGATCAGCGTCCGATCCAAAAAATATCAAAGAGTTCGAAAGCCCGGAGTCACCTGTGGGTTTCATATCGGACTCAAACTCCAGTAGCGAATAGCTTCCTTAAAGTGCTCCTCTCTTAATGTGAGAGGTCTAAAGAGCCCTACGAGAAGGGCTGCTTTGTTTAGTTTTTTAGAGACCTTGGACTGTTCTCTGTTCTTTTTACAAGAATGTGGAATTGAACATAGTCCAAATTATGAGGACCTTTGTCGTGGCTGGACTTTGGGACCATCGGTCTGGTCGGGTGACAATATGAACAGATCTTCAGGTGTTGGGATCTTGTTTAGAGGTTCAGATGTACAAGTTTTGTCCTTCTTAGAAATTATACCTGGTAGAGCGCAATTAGTTAATATTAAGTACAATGGCTCGGAGATTAAGCTTTTTAACATCTATGCTTCTCCTGAAAAAAATGAGAGAGCCGACTTGATTAATGATATTCAGGCTTTTATCCCAGGTTCAACACCTATTTTAATGGCTGGAGATTTTAATTGTTGTATGAGTGGTGATCATCGTGAGAGTGGAAGTGTGCATGTCAGAGTGGATAAAACAGAGAAACAGATTAAGAGTATGACTGAGGATTTTAACTTTACCGATGTCTGGAGGAGAAAATACCCAGACGACCCTGGTTACACATGGGAAAATAATGTCTGCAAATCCAGGATTGATTTTATTTTTTTATCGGAAAGTTTTAATCTAGTTGATGTTTCTCTTTTATCGAATATTTTCTCTGATCATAAGTTATTATATGCACATGTCACTTTACCTGGCCTAGAGAAAGGCAGAGGCGTTTGGAAGCTCAACACTACTTTATTAGAGGACATGAAAACAAAAAATGATTTTATTGCTGCTTATAACAAATGGAGATTGCGTCAATCCCAATATAAAAATATTTTGGATTGGTGGGAGGATGTTAAAAAGTGGACTAAACTGTTTTTTATCCGTGTGGGCATCCAAAAGGCTAAGGAGAAAAAGTTATGGTTTAAAATGTTAAACACTAAAATCCAAACATATTATAAACTAAAGCAAGCCGGGCTTGAGATGGATGATGTTATTGCTCAGACAAAGAATGAAATAAAAAATGCCATTAGTCAAAAAGGAAAAGAAATGATTTTTAACAGCAAAGTGCAATGTCTGGAGAATGATGAAAAGTGTTCAAGATTCTTTTTTAAGAAGGTGGTGGGAAAGAAAGAAATGATATCTGTAATAGAAGGGAAGATAACTAATGAAGAGATGTTGCGAGAAGCACAAGTATTTTATCAGGAGCTTTTTAATAAAAAAGATATTGATATTTCCTTTACTAATGATGTTTTAGATACCTTGGATTCAAAACTTGACAAAACTGACCAAGAGAGCCTTTGTGATGAAATCTTTTTACCTGAACTTTTAAGCACTTTTAAGAGTTTTTTAAATGGTAAAACACCTGGTTCGGATGGGTTGCCAGTTGAATTTTATCTGTGTTTTTGGTCCATTTTAAAAGATGATCTTTTAGGTATTTTTAACTGTGCTTTTAAATCTGAGATTTTACCTGCGTCCTGGAGAGATGGTGTTGTTACTCTGATTTTTAAAAAAGGAGACATCTCTAAATTAGAAAATTGGAGGCCTATTACCCTGCTAAATACAGACTATAAGGTTTTAGCAAAAATTTTAGCAAATAGGCTCAAGCAGGTAATTGCTAAGGTTATACACAGTGACCAAGTATGCGGAGTACCTGGAAGGAAAATAAGTGATCATCTAAACCTTGTAAAAGATGTTTTATGGTATCAGAAACAATGTGATCAGAAATTGGCAATTTTATCCTTGGATTTTCAAAAGGCTTATGACCGTGTTTCTCATGATTTTTTATGGTTGGTTTTAAAGAAAATGAATTTTCCTGATTTTATTGTTGGAAAAATTGCACTTTTATATAAAAACTGTTTTAGTCGTATTTTAATTAACGGTTTTTTATCCCAAGAGGTATGTTTACAGTCTGGGGTGAAACAGGGGTGCCCCCTATCACCCATTCTTTTCATATGTGCAATAGAACCTCTGTTGAATGTTTTGAGAAAAGATAAGCTCATTAGAGGAGTGCCAATCCCTGGAAGTGGAGGACAGAGCGTAAAGACGATAGCATACATGGATGATGTTAATATTCTATGTTCAGATGAACCATCCCTGAAACGTGCTATCAGACAGACAGAATTTTTTTGTGAGGGCTCTGGCTTCAAATTAAATAAAAATAAATGTGATTGCTTTGCAATAGGGAATTGGGGCAATACGGAGGTGAATGTGCAATATGATAAAATCAAAATCTTGGGTGTCATCTTTGACAATGAAAATAATGGAGAGGAAAGCTGGTCCATCGTCAAAGAGAAAGTGCAAAAGAAAATAAGTTTTTGGAAAATGAGGAAATTAACAATAGAAGGAAAAGTACTGATAATGAAAGCTTTGTTGCTACCTATCATGCTATATTTAAGCTTGGTTTTCCCACCGAGTGAACGCACCTTAAAGTTTTTAAACAAGATTTGCTTTCATTTTTTATGGGGGTCTAAAATGGATAAACTCAGGAGAGATGTAATGATGAAGACAAAGAAATTGGGGGGTAAGGATGTGCCTGATTTAAAAAGGTTTTTATATATTCACTTTTTTTCTATGTGTTTTAATGGCTTGCAAAGAAACTGTTATTGGTCTTATTTTTTAAAATATGCTGCAGGTCACATTTTTAGAAAAAGAAAGTGGATAACCTTACCTTTAACGTCCCCAATCTTATTTATTCCCCCAGCGCACTATGTGGTTTTAGAAAAGATTATTCGTATTTATGGCATTGCTAATTTTAGTCAAGAAATTTGTAGTAATGCACGAAAATTAGTTCCTGAAATCAGGAAGATAGAACAGATTTGCTTAATATCTAATTATTCCACTGAGAAATCTCTAAAAGTTTGGAGGATGGTGAATATGGGATTCTTATCTAATGACTTAAAAGATCTGGCCTGGCAGATAGCACATCAATGTTTGCCTACCAGAGAATTCCAACACAGAAGAGGATTGTGTCGAAGTGCAAAGTGCCCGAGAATGGGGTGTCCTAGTGAGGAAACAGTTTTACACATTTTTTGGAACTGTTTTTACGCCCAAGAGATATGGACTTTGATAGGACCCTTACTAAAATTCATTTCTGATCTTAATTTTTTAAATCATGAAGTTATTTTATATGGATTTTATAATGTTTTATCTGTGGAGAAGTCTCGGGTTTTGTGGATTAGTATAAATTGTATTAAAATTGCACTATGGAAGACAAGGAATATTCTTCTTTTTAAAAGAGACACTATTACCTCTAAAGATTGTGTTCGCCTAGCTCTTAGTGAGATGTATGTTTTCTATTTATTGGATAAAAAAAGATTAGGTCACAAAGTGGCTAAAAGTCTTTGGAATCTACATCTGTGGAATATGCTTTTAGCAGACTAAGTGTAATCTGGACTGCGTAAGGTCTTTTAGTCTAAGAATATTATATCTAAAAGTAAAAAATCTGTTCTTATCAGTTTAATATCTGATACGTCCCCTATCTGGGGACCATATATTAAATGGATTTTTGAGAACGGGGGCCGATTTCGAAGCTTGCTTCCGTCGCCCTATGCATTGACCCGATATGGCAGTATCTTCGGGTACAGTGCACCACCCCCTTACAGGGTTAAAAAGAAAGATTCCTACTTTCATTGCTACCTGCTTGCTGGCTAGCCAGCTAGCCAGCCCTGTGGGCCTTGCTGCTGCTGCAGCCAAAAAACAAAAGGTGGTGCTGCTGCTGCTTCTGCTGCTTCTGCTTCTGCTTGTGTCTGGCCCCTGTTGGAGCGTCCAGGCACAGGACTTCTGCTGCTGCTGACTAAATGGCCTCCTTAATTGGATCATTTGAGTAGCCAGCACACCTGTGCAGGTAGGGCATGACATGATAGGCAGCTGCCTTGATAGCGGGTGGGTGCTGAATGTTCCTAATTGACAAAATAAGATTAATGCTTATGAAGAAATATAAAATCTCATCCCTTCCCCAATATCGCGCCACACCCCTACCCCTTAATTCCCTGGTTGAACGTGATGGACATATGTCTTTTTTCGACCGTACTAACTATGTAACTATGTAACATAACATGGGGGGGGGGGGGGGGTCTCCTGGCTGTTCACACAGGTGTGTCATTGCTGTACATTGACCATGCATTGCTTCTGTGGTATTGCAAAGGCAAAGACAAATGCTTCCAGCCATCCATTGCACTAATGGATTGGTCATCAGCTGGCTGTCTATGTCCCGCATCAATATAGACCAAAGTACAGAGGGTTAGGCTATGCTATTGTGCACCTACCTGATGCATCAGAAGGTGCGAGGCCCTTGCTAAATTCTGTGCACAGACTTTGAGATCTATGCTTTAGACTGTATCTAAACCTGCTCCAACATGGACTGACATTCTGGCCTACTTTCAGCCGATGCGACTTGTCTGTCGCTGAACAGTCGCTTTTTATGTATTCAGCACCTATGTATAATGTTGTAAAAATGCTCTAGAAGCTAAAGTCGCAGAAATGTCACACATATTTGGCCTGCAACTTTCTGTGCGACAAATTCAGACAGGAAAAATCAGTATAAATCCTTAGAAAATTATCCCCCAGTGTCTCCATCTGCTGGCGGTATTGAATAAGCATTGCTGCACTGATGGGGTATGCATTAGACGAAAAAAAAGAAGAAAAAGAAGAATAATACGCCCAGAAAAGAGGCGAAAAGGAGAAAAACGTAAAAAAAACGTGAAAAAAAAGTAAGAGGAAGAGAAGGGAAAAAAAGGTGGAAATGGGTTTAAAAGTGATTTCGGCGGAGGAATATATATATATATATATATATATATATATATATATATGCGCACACACACACATAGATATAAACGTATTCTCCGTTGAGATATTGCAGCCGCTGCTGTGTCCAGGCCCAGGAGCCTTAGCACTGTGCTGTGATGTCACTCAATACCACTGACATCACTAGGTGTAAACAACATCTCTCCTTTGCTGTGTATGTGACTATGGAGCTGTTTGGTGATGTCGTCTATTACGGCCTTCATAGAAGCAACAGGAGATTGTTGCATCCATCTTGAACCCTCAGAACTACAGTGCTATGATGTCACTCACTTCCACAGGCCTTGCAGAGTGTAAACAACAACAACCCAGCTTTGTTGTGTATGTAACCAAAGGGATTTGTGATGTCACCTAGAACCTTCACAGCAGCGACAGCTTTATGAGGAGCATCAGCACTGCTCTGCCTGAGCAGAACCATCACCGCCATAGGTTGTCAAATAACCCGGATTTAACCCACACAGGTAAGTCCAATGGGGTGCAGGCATGTCCTCTATGCTTACAGCTTCCCGTGGGTGTTGGTTTGATACCGTTTGGGGACAGCCAAGGAGGCATCTGCAGGCAACAAAGGTAGGTGTGTGCTTGTGTGTGTGTTTCCTATGCAGATCCTAAGCCCAGTGTCACATGCAAGTAGGAGGAGTAAGAAGGGTTCCTGGCAAATCCGGGTTATGGATTGCATTTAAAAAGGCCCCGTGGGAGTGCAATGGGCCCCTGTCTTGCTGCTTAGCAATAATGGTATGGGTTTAGGTTCTGCTGTGTGTACTGGTGGTTGACTGCCCCCCAGCCCAGAGTGTGCATGGAAAATTGTCTGGCAGCCTCCCTGACAGCAAGCAGTGATAGTGCCCATGAAGGGGACCTTGTTGGGCCCGCCCCTTTCACGGTTATCGCTTCTCGGCCTTTTGGCTAAGATCAAGTGTAGTATCTGTTCTTATCAGTTTAATATCTGATACGTCCCCTATCTGGGGACCATATATTAAATGGATTTTTGAGAACGGGGGCCGATTTCGAAGCTTGCTTCCGTCGCCCTATGCATTGACCCGATATGGCAGTATCTTCGGGTACAGTGCACCACCCCCTTACAGGGTTAAAAAGAAAGATTCCTACTTTCATTGCTACCTGCTTGCTGGCTAGCCAGCTAGCCAGCCCTGTGGGCCTTGCTGCTGCTGCAGCCAAAAAACAAAAGGTGGTGCTGCTGCTGCTTCTGCTGCTTCTGCTTCTGCTTGTGTCTGGCCCCTGTTGGAGCGTCCAGGCACAGGACTTCTGCTGCTGCTGACTAAATGGCCTCCTTAATTGGATCATTTGAGTAGCCAGCACACCTGTGCAGGTAGGGCATGACATGATAGGCAGCTGCCTTGATAGCGGGTGGGTGCTGAATGTTCCTAATTGACAAAATAAGATTAATGCTTATGAAGAAATATAAAATCTCATCCCTTCCCCAATATCGCGCCACACCCCTACCCCTTAATTCCCTGGTTGAACGTGATGGACATATGTCTTTTTTCGACCGTACTAACTATGTAACTATGTAACATAACATGGGGGGGGGGGGGGGGTCTCCTGGCTGTTCACACAGGTGTGTCATTGCTGTACATTGACCATGCATTGCTTCTGTGGTATTGCAAAGGCAAAGACAAATGCTTCCAGCCATCCATTGCACTAATGGATTGGTCATCAGCTGGCTGTCTATGTCCCGCATCAATATAGACCAAAGTACAGAGGGTTAGGCTATGCTATTGTGCACCTACCTGATGCATCAGAAGGTGCGAGGCCCTTGCTAAATTCTGTGCACAGACTTTGAGATCTATGCTTTAGACTGTATCTAAACCTGCTCCAACATGGACTGACATTCTGGCCTACTTTCAGCCGATGCGACTTGTCTGTCGCTGAACAGTCGCTTTTTATGTATTCAGCACCTATGTATAATGTTGTAAAAATGCTCTAGAAGCTAAAGTCGCAGAAATGTCACACATATTTGGCCTGCAACTTTCTGTGCGACAAATTCAGACAGGAAAAATCAGTATAAATCCTTAGAAAATTATCCCCCAGTGTCTCCATCTGCTGGCGGTATTGAATAAGCATTGCTGCACTGATGGGGTATGCATTAGACGAAAAAAAAGAAGAAAAAGAAGAATAATACGCCCAGAAAAGAGGCGAAAAGGAGAAAAACGTAAAAAAACGTGAAAAAAAAGTAAGAGGAAGAGAAGGGAAAAAAAGGTGGAAATGGGTTTAAAAGTGATTTCGGCGGAGAAATATATATATATATATATATATATATATATATATATATATATATGCGCACACACACACATAGATATAAACGTATTCTCCGTTGAGATATTGCAGCCGCTGCTGTGTCCAGGCCCAGGAGCCTTAGCACTGTGCTGTGATGTCACTCAATACCACTGACATCACTAGGTGTAAACAACATCTCTCCTTTGCTGTGTATGTGACTATGGAGCTGTTTGGTGATGTCGTCTATTACGGCCTTCATAGAAGCAACAGGAGATTGTTGCATCCATCTTGAACCCTCAGAACTACAGTGCTATGATGTCACTCACTTCCACAGGCCTTGCAGAGTGTAAACAACAACAACCCAGCTTTGTTGTGTATGTAACCAAAGGGATTTGTGATGTCACCTAGAACCTTCACAGCAGCGACAGCTTTATGAGGAGCATCAGCACTGCTCTGCCTGAGCAGAACCATCACCGCCATAGGTTGTCAAATAACCCGGATTTAACCCACACAGGTAAGTCCAATGGGGTGCAGGCATGTCCTCTATGCTTACAGCTTCCCGTGGGTGTTGGTTTGATACCGTTTGGGGACAGCCAAGGAGGCATCTGCAGGCAACAAAGGTAGGTGTGTGCTTGTGTGTGTGTTTCCTATGCAGATCCTAAGCCCAGTGTCACATGCAAGTAGGAGGAGTAAGAAGGGTTCCTGGCAAATCCGGGTTATGGATTGCATTTAAAAAGGCCCCGTGGGAGTGCAATGGGCCCCTGTCTTGCTGCTTAGCAATAATGGTATGGGTTTAGGTTCTGCTGTGTGTACTGGTGGTTGACTGCCCCCCAGCCCAGAGTGTGCATGGAAAATTGTCTGGCAGCCTCCCTGACAGCAAGCAGTGATAGTGCCCATGAAGGGGACCTTGTTGGGCCCGCCCCTTTCACGGTTATCGCTTCTCGGCCTTTTGGCTAAGATCAAGTGTAGTATCTGTTCTTATCAGTTTAATATCTGATACGTCCCCTATCTGGGGACCATATATTAAATGGATTTTTGAGAACGGGGGCCGATTTCGAAGCTTGCTTCCGTCGCCCTATGCATTGACCCGATATGGCAGTATCTTCGGGTACAGTGCACCACCCCCTTACAGGGTTAAAAAGAAAGATTCCTACTTTCATTGCTACCTGCTTGCTGGCTAGCCAGCTAGCCAGCCCTGTGGGCCTTGCTGCTACTGCAGCCAAAAAACAAAAGGTGGTGCTGCTGCTGCTTCTGCTGCTTCTGCTTCTGCTTGTGTCTGGCCCCTGTTGGAGCGTCCAGGCACAGGACTTCTGCTGCTGCTGACTAAATGGCCTCCTTAATTGGATCATTTGAGTAGCCAGCACACCTGTGCAGGTAGGGCATGACATGATAGGCAGCTGCCTTGATAGCGGGTGGGTGCTGAATGTTCCTAATTGACAAAATAAGATTAATGCTTATGAAGAAATATAAAATCTCATCCCTTCCCCAATATCGCGCCACACCCCTACCCCTTAATTCCCTGGTTGAACGTGATGGACATATGTCTTTTTTCGACCGTACTAACTATGTAACTATGTAACATAACATGGGGGGGGGGGGGGGGGTCTCCTGGCTGTTCACACAGGTGTGTCATTGCTGTACATTGACCATGCATTGCTTCTGTGGTATTGCAAAGGCAAAGACAAATGCTTCCAGCCATCCATTGCACTAATGGATTGGTCATCAGCTGGCTGTCTATGTCCCGCATCAATAT
The DNA here is from genome assembly GCF_029499605.1 of Hyla sarda. Classification (NCBI taxonomy): domain Eukaryota; kingdom Metazoa; phylum Chordata; class Amphibia; order Anura; family Hylidae; genus Hyla; species Hyla sarda. The sequence goes on from NW_026611023.1 coordinate 42,097, forward strand.
AGACCAAAGTACAGAGGGTTAGGCTATGCTATTGTGCACCTACCTGATGCATCAGAAGGTGCGAGGCCCTTGCTAAATTCTGTGCACAGACTTTGAGATCTATGCTTTAGACTGTATCTAAACCTGCTCCAACATGGACTGACATTCTGGCCTACTTTCAGCCGATGCGACTTGTCTGTCGCTGAACAGTCGCTTTTTATGTATTCAGCACCTATGTATAATGTTGTAAAAATGCTCTAGAAGCTAAAGTCGCAGAAATGTCACACATATTTGGCCTGCAACTTTCTGTGCGACAAATTCAGACAGGAAAAATCAGTATAAATCCTTAGAAAATTATCCCCCAGTGTCTCCATCTGCTGGCGGTATTGAATAAGCATTGCTGCACTGATGGGGTATGCATTAGACGAAAAAAAAGAAGAAAAAGAAGAATAATACGCCCAGAAAAGAGGCGAAAAGGAGAAAAACGTAAAAAAACGTGAAAAAAAAGTAAGAGGAAGAGAAGGGAAAAAAAGGTGGAAATGGGTTTAAAAGTGATTTCGGCGGAGAAATATATATATATATATATATATATATATATATATATATATATATATGCGCACACACACACATAGATATAAACGTATTCTCCGTTGAGATATTGCAGCCGCTGCTGTGTCCAGGCCCAGGAGCCTTAGCACTGTGCTGTGATGTCACTCAATACCACTGACATCACTAGGTGTAAACAACATCTCTCCTTTGCTGTGTATGTGACTATGGAGCTGTTTGGTGATGTCGTCTATTACGGCCTTCATAGAAGCAACAGGAGATTGTTGCATCCATCTTGAACCCTCAGAACTACAGTGCTATGATGTCACTCACTTCCACAGGCCTTGCAGAGTGTAAACAACAACAACCCAGCTTTGTTGTGTATGTAACCAAAGGGATTTGTGATGTCACCTAGAACCTTCACAGCAGCGACAGCTTTATGAGGAGCATCAGCACTGCTCTGCCTGAGCAGAACCATCACCGCCATAGGTTGTCAAATAACCCGGATTTAACCCACACAGGTAAGTCCAATGGGGTGCAGGCATGTCCTCTATGCTTACAGCTTCCCGTGGGTGTTGGTTTGATACCGTTTGGGGACAGCCAAGGAGGCATCTGCAGGCAACAAAGGTAGGTGTGTGCTTGTGTGTGTGTTTCCTATGCAGATCCTAAGCCCAGTGTCACATGCAAGTAGGAGGAGTAAGAAGGGTTCCTGGCAAATCCGGGTTATGGATTGCATTTAAAAAGGCCCCGTGGGAGTGCAATGGGCCCCTGTCTTGCTGCTTAGCAATAATGGTATGGGTTTAGGTTCTGCTGTGTGTACTGGTGGTTGACTGCCCCCCAGCCCAGAGTGTGCATGGAAAATTGTCTGGCAGCCTCCCTGACAGCAAGCAGTGATAGTGCCCATGAAGGGGACCTTGTTGGGCCCGCCCCTTTCACGGTTATCGCTTCTCGGCCTTTTGGCTAAGATCAAGTGTAGTATCTGTTCTTATCAGTTTAATATCTGATACGTCCCCTATCTGGGGACCATATATTAAATGGATTTTTGAGAACGGGGGCCGATTTCGAAGCTTGCTTCCGTCGCCCTATGCATTGACCCGATATGGCAGTATCTTCGGGTACAGTGCACCACCCCCTTACAGGGTTAAAAAGAAAGATTCCTACTTTCATTGCTACCTGCTTGCTGGCTAGCCAGCTAGCCAGCCCTGTGGGCCTTGCTGCTGCTGCAGCCAAAAAACAAAAGGTGGTGCTGCTGCTGCTTCTGCTGCTTCTGCTTCTGCTTGTGTCTGGCCCCTGTTGGAGCGTCCAGGCACAGGACTTCTGCTGCTGCTGACTAAATGGCCTCCTTAATTGGATCATTTGAGTAGCCAGCACACCTGTGCAGGTAGGGCATGACATGATAGGCAGCTGCCTTGATAGCGGGTGGGTGCTGAATGTTCCTAATTGACAAAATAAGATTAATGCTTATGAAGAAATATAAAATCTCATCCCTTCCCCAATATCGCGCCACACCCCTACCCCTTAATTCCCTGGTTGAACGTGATGGACATATGTCTTTTTTCGACCGTACTAACTATGTAACTATGTAACATAACATGGGGGGGGGGGGGGGTTGGGGTCTCCTGGCTGTTCACACAGGTGTGTCATTGCTGTACATTGACCATGCATTGCTTCTGTGGTATTGCAAAGGCAAAGACAAATGCTTCCAGCCATCCATTGCACTAATGGATTGGTCATCAGCTGGCTGTCTATGTCCCGCATCAATATAGACCAAAGTACAGAGGGTTAGGCTATGCTATTGTGCACCTACCTGATGCATCAGAAGGTGCGAGGCCCTTGCTAAATTCTGTGCACAGACTTTGAGATCTATGCTTTAGACTGTATCTAAACCTGCTCCAACATGGACTGACATTCTGGCCTACTTTCAGCCGATGCGACTTGTCTGTCGCTGAACAGTCGCTTTTTATGTATTCAGCACCTATGTATAATGTTGTAAAAATGCTCTAGAAGCTAAAGTCGCAGAAATGTCACACATATTTGGCCTGCAACTTTCTGTGCGACAAATTCAGACAGGAAAAATCAGTATAAATCCTTAGAAAATTATCCCCCAGTGTCTCCATCTGCTGGCGGTATTGAATAAGCATTGCTGCACTGATGGGGTATGCATTAGACGAAAAAAAAGAAGAAAAAGAAGAATAATACGCCCAGAAAAGAGGCGAAAAGGAGAAAAACGTAAAAAAACGTGAAAAAAAAGTAAGAGGAAGAGAAGGGAAAAAAAGGTGGAAATGGGTTTAAAAGTGATTTCGGCGGAGAAATATATATATATATATATATATATATATATATATATATATATATGCGCACACACACACATAGATATAAACGTATTCTCCGTTGAGATATTGCAGCCGCTGCTGTGTCCAGGCCCAGGAGCCTTAGCACTGTGCTGTGATGTCACTCAATACCACTGACATCACTAGGTGTAAACAACATCTCTCCTTTGCTGTGTATGTGACTATGGAGCTGTTTGGTGATGTCGTCTATTACGGCCTTCATAGAAGCAACAGGAGATTGTTGCATCCATCTTGAACCCTCAGAACTACAGTGCTATGATGTCACTCACTTCCACAGGCCTTGCAGAGTGTAAACAACAACAACCCAGCTTTGTTGTGTATGTAACCAAAGGGATTTGTGATGTCACCTAGAACCTTCACAGCAGCGACAGCTTTATGAGGAGCATCAGCACTGCTCTGCCTGAGCAGAACCATCACCGCCATAGGTTGTCAAATAACCCGGATTTAACCCACACAGGTAAGTCCAATGGGGTGCAGGCATGTCCTCTATGCTTACAGCTTCCCGTGGGTGTTGGTTTGATACCGTTTGGGGACAGCCAAGGAGGCATCTGCAGGCAACAAAGGTAGGTGTGTGCTTGTGTGTGTGTTTCCTATGCAGATCCTAAGCCCAGTGTCACATGCAAGTAGGAGGAGTAAGAAGGGTTCCTGGCAAATCCGGGTTATGGATTGCATTTAAAAAGGCCCCGTGGGAGTGCAATGGGCCCCTGTCTTGCTGCTTAGCAATAATGGTATGGGTTTAGGTTCTGCTGTGTGTACTGGTGGTTGACTGCCCCCCAGCCCAGAGTGTGCATGGAAAATTGTCTGGCAGCCTCCCTGACAGCAAGCAGTGATAGTGCCCATGAAGGGGACCTTGTTGGGCCCGCCCCTTTCACGGTTATCGCTTCTCGGCCTTTTGGCTAAGATCAAGTGTAGTATCTGTTCTTATCAGTTTAATATCTGATACGTCCCCTATCTGGGGACCATATATTAAATGGATTTTTGAGAACGGGGGCCGATTTCGAAGCTTGCTTCCGTCGCCCTATGCATTGACCCGATATGGCAGTATCTTCGGGTACAGTGCACCACCCCCTTACAGGGTTAAAAAGAAAGATTCCTACTTTCATTGCTACCTGCTTGCTGGCTAGCCAGCTAGCCAGCCCTGTGGGCCTTGCTGCTACTGCAGCCAAAAAACAAAAGGTGGTGCTGCTGCTGCTTCTGCTGCTTCTGCTTCTGCTTGTGTCTGGCCCCTGTTGGAGCGTCCAGGCACAGGACTTCTGCTGCTGCTGACTAAATGGCCTCCTTAATTGGATCATTTGAGTAGCCAGCACACCTGTGCAGGTAGGGCATGACATGATAGGCAGCTGCCTTGATAGCGGGTGGGTGCTGAATGTTCCTAATTGACAAAATAAGATTAATGCTTATGAAGAAATATAAAATCTCATCCCTTCCCCAATATCGCGCCACACCCCTACCCCTTAATTCCCTGGTTGAACGTGATGGACATATGTCTTTTTTCGACCGTACTAACTATGTAACTATGTAACATAACATGGGGGGGGGGGGGGGTTGGGGTCTCCTGGCTGTTCACACAGGTGTGTCATTGCTGTACATTGACCATGCATTGCTTCTGTGGTATTGCAAAGGCAAAGACAAATGCTTCCAGCCATCCATTGCACTAATGGATTGGTCATCAGCTGGCTGTCTATGTCCCGCATCAATATAGACCAAAGTACAGAGGGTTAGGCTATGCTATTGTGCACCTACCTGATGCATCAGAAGGTGCGAGGCCCTTGCTAAATTCTGTGCACAGACTTTGAGATCTATGCTTTAGACTGTATCTAAACCTGCTCCAACATGGACTGACATTCTGGCCTACTTTCAGCCGATGCGACTTGTCTGTCGCTGAACAGTCGCTTTTTATGTATTCAGCACCTATGTATAATGTTGTAAAAATGCTCTAGAAGCTAAAGTCGCAGAAATGTCACACATATTTGGCCTGCAACTTTCTGTGCGACAAATTCAGACAGGAAAAATCAGTATAAATCCTTAGAAAATTATCCCCCAGTGTCTCCATCTGCTGGCGGTATTGAATAAGCATTGCTGCACTGATGGGGTATGCATTAGACGAAAAAAAAGAAGAAAAAGAAGAATAATACGCCCAGAAAAGAGGCGAAAAGGAGAAAAACGTAAAAAAACGTGAAAAAAAAGTAAGAGGAAGAGAAGGGAAAAAAAGGTGGAAATGGGTTTAAAAGTGATTTCGGCGGAGAAATATATATATATATATATATATATATATATATATATATATGCGCACACACACACATAGATATAAACGTATTCTCCGTTGAGATATTGCAGCCGCTGCTGTGTCCAGGCCCAGGAGCCTTAGCACTGTGCTGTGATGTCACTCAATACCACTGACATCACTAGGTGTAAACAACATCTCTCCTTTGCTGTGTATGTGACTATGGAGCTGTTTGGTGATGTCGTCTATTACGGCCTTCATAGAAGCAACAGGAGATTGTTGCATCCATCTTGAACCCTCAGAACTACAGTGCTATGATGTCACTCACTTCCACAGGCCTTGCAGAGTGTAAACAACAACAACCCAGCTTTGTTGTGTATGTAACCAAAGGGATTTGTGATGTCACCTAGAACCTTCACAGCAGCGACAGCTTTATGAGGAGCATCAGCACTGCTCTGCCTGAGCAGAACCATCACCGCCATAGGTTGTCAAATAACCCGGATTTAACCCACACAGGTAAGTCCAATGGGGTGCAGGCATGTCCTCTATGCTTACAGCTTCCCGTGGGTGTTGGTTTGATACCGTTTGGGGACAGCCAAGGAGGCATCTGCAGGCAACAAAGGTAGGTGTGTGCTTGTGTGTGTGTTTCCTATGCAGATCCTAAGCCCAGTGTCACATGCAAGTAGGAGGAGTAAGAAGGGTTCCTGGCAAATCCGGGTTATGGATTGCATTTAAAAAGGCCCCGTGGGAGTGCAATGGGCCCCTGTCTTGCTGCTTAGCAATAATGGTATGGGTTTAGGTTCTGCTGTGTGTACTGGTGGTTGACTGCCCCCCAGCCCAGAGTGTGCATGGAAAATTGTCTGGCAGCCTCCCTGACAGCAAGCAGTGATAGTGCCCATGAAGGGGACCTTGTTGGGCCCGCCCCTTTCACGGTTATCGCTTCTCGGCCTTTTGGCTAAGATCAAGTGTAGTATCTGTTCTTATCAGTTTAATATCTGATACGTCCCCTATCTGGGGACCATATATTAAATGGATTTTTGAGAACGGGGGCCGATTTCGAAGCTTGCTTCCGTCGCCCTATGCATTGACCCGATATGGCAGTATCTTCGGGTACAGTGCACCACCCCCTTACAGGGTTAAAAAGAAAGATTCCTACTTTCATTGCTACCTGCTTGCTGGCTAGCCAGCTAGCCAGCCCTGTGGGCCTTGCTGCTGCTGCAGCCAAAAAACAAAAGGTGGTGCTGCTGCTGCTTCTGCTGCTTCTGCTTCTGCTTGTGTCTGGCCCCTGTTGGAGCGTCCAGGCACAGGACTTCTGCTGCTGCTGACTAAATGGCCTCCTTAATTGGATCATTTGAGTAGCCAGCACACCTGTGCAGGTAGGGCATGACATGATAGGCAGCTGCCTTGATAGCGGGTGGGTGCTGAATGTTCCTAATTGACAAAATAAGATTAATGCTTATGAAGAAATATAAAATCTCATCCCTTCCCCAATATCGCGCCACACCCCTACCCCTTAATTCCCTGGTTGAACGTGATGGACATATGTCTTTTTTCGACCGTACTAACTATGTAACTATGTAACATAACATGGGGGGGGGGGGGGGGTCTCCTGGCTGTTCACACAGGTGTGTCATTGCTGTACATTGACCATGCATTGCTTCTGTGGTATTGCAAAGGCAAAGACAAATGCTTCCAGCCATCCATTGCACTAATGGATTGGTCATCAGCTGGCTGTCTATGTCCCGCATCAATATAGACCAAAGTACAGAGGGTTAGGCTATGCTATTGTGCACCTACCTGATGCATCAGAAGGTGCGAGGCCCTTGCTAAATTCTGTGCACAGACTTTGAGATCTATGCTTTAGACTGTATCTAAACCTGCTCCAACATGGACTGACATTCTGGCCTACTTTCAGCCGATGCGACTTGTCTGTCGCTGAACAGTCGCTTTTTATGTATTCAGCACCTATGTATAATGTTGTAAAAATGCTCTAGAAGCTAAAGTCGCAGAAATGTCACACATATTTGGCCTGCAACTTTCTGTGCGACAAATTCAGACAGGAAAAATCAGTATAAATCCTTAGAAAATTATCCCCCAGTGTCTCCATCTGCTGGCGGTATTGAATAAGCATTGCTGCACTGATGGGGTATGCATTAGACGAAAAAAAAGAAGAAAAAGAAGAATAATACGCCCAGAAAAGAGGCGAAAAGGAGAAAAACGTAAAAAAACTTGAAAAAAAAGTAAGAGGAAGAGAAGGGAAAAAAAGGTGGAAATGGGTTTAAAAGTGATTTCGGCGGAGAAATATATATATATATATATATATATATATATATATATATATATATATACGCGCACACACACACATAGATATAAACGTATTCTCCGTTGAGATATTGCAGCCGCTGCTGTGTCCAGGCCCAGGAGCCTTAGCACTGTGCTGTGATGTCACTCAATACCACTGACATCACTAGGTGTAAACAACATCTCTCCTTTGCTGTGTATGTGACTATGGAGCTGTTTGGTGATGTCGTCTATTACGGCCTTCATAGAAGCAACAGGAGATTGTTGCATCCATCTTGAACCCTCAGAACTACAGTGCTATGATGTCACTCACTTCCACAGGCCTTGCAGAGTGTAAACAACAACAACCCAGCTTTGTTGTGTATGTAACCATAGGGATTTGTGATGTCACCTAGAACCTTCACAGCAGCGACAGCTTTATGAGGAGCATCAGCACTGCTCTGCCTGAGCAGAACCATCACCGCCATAGGTTGTCAAATAACCCGGATTTAACCCACACAGGTAAGTCCAATGGGGTGCAGGCATGTCCTCTATGCTTACAGCTTCCCGTGGGTGTTGGTTTGATACCGTTTGGGGACAGCCAAGGAGGCATCTGCAGGCAACAAAGGTAGGTGTGTGCTTGTGTGTGTGTTTCCTATGCAGATCCTAAGCCCAGTGTCACATGCAAGTAGGAGGAGTAAGAAGGGTTCCTGGCAAATCCGGGTTATGGATTGCATTTAAAAAGGCCCCGTGGGAGTGCAATGGGCCCCTGTCTTGCTGCTTAGCAATAATGGTATGGGTTTAGGTTCTGCTGTGTGTACTGGTGGTTGACTGCCCCCCAGCCCAGAGTGTGCATGGAAAATTGTCTGGCAGCCTCCCTGACAGCAAGCAGTGATAGTGCCCATGAAGGGGACCTTGTTGGGCCCGCCCCTTTCACGGTTATCGCTTCTCGGCCTTTTGGCTAAGATCAAGTGTAGTATCTGTTCTTATCAGTTTAATATCTGATACGTCCCCTATCTGGGGACCATATATTAAATGGATTTTTGAGAACGGGGGCCGATTTCGAAGCTTGCTTCCGTCGCCCTATGCATTGACCCGATATGGCAGTATCTTCGGGTACAGTGCACCACCCCCTTACAGGGTTAAAAAGAAAGATTCCTACTTTCATTGCTACCTGCTTGCTGGCTAGCCAGCTAGCCAGCCCTGTGGGCCTTGCTGCTGCTGCAGCCAAAAAACAAAAGGTGGTGCTGCTGCTGCTTCTGCTGCTTCTGCTTCTGCTTGTGTCTGGCCCCTGTTGGAGCGTCCAGGCACAGGACTTCTGCTGCTGCTGACTAAATGGCCTCCTTAATTGGATCATTTGAGTAGCCAGCACACCTGTGCAGGTAGGGCATGACATGATAGGCAGCTGCCTTGATAGCGGGTGGGTGCTGAATGTTCCTAATTGACAAAATAAGATTAATGCTTATGAAGAAATATAAAATCTCATCCCTTCCCCAATATCGCGCCACACCCCTACCCCTTAATTCCCTGGTTGAACGTGATGGACATATGTCTTTTTTCGACCGTACTAACTATGTAACTATGTAACATAACATGGGGGGGGGGGGGGGGGGGGTCTCCTGGCTGTTCACACAGGTGTGTCATTGCTGTACATTGACCATGCATTGCTTCTGTGGTATTGCAAAGGCAAAGACAAATGCTTCCAGCCATCCATTGCACTAATGGATTGGTCATCAGCTGGCTGTCTATGTCCCGCATCAATATAGACCAAAGTACAGAGGGTTAGGCTATGCTATTGTGCACCTACCTGATGCATCAGAAGGTGCGAGGCCCTTGCTAAATTCTGTGCACAGACTTTGAGATCTATGCTTTAGACTGTATCTAAACCTGCTCCAACATGGACTGACATTCTGGCCTACTTTCAGCCGATGCGACTTGTCTGTCGCTGAACAGTCGCTTTTTATGTATTCAGCACCTATGTATAATGTTGTAAAAATGCTCTAGAAGCTAAAGTCGCAGAAATGTCACACATATTTGGCCTGCAACTTTCTGTGCGACAAATTCAGACAGGAAAAATCAGTATAAATCCTTAGAAAATTATCCCCCAGTGTCTCCATCTGCTGGCGGTATTGAATAAGCATTGCTGCACTGATGGGGTATGCATTAGATGAAAAAAAAGAAGAAAAAGAAGAATAATACGCCCAGAAAAGAGGCGAAAAGGAGAAAAACGTAAAAAAACGTGAAAAAAAAGTAAGAGGAAGAGAAGGGAAAAAAAGGTGGAAATGGGTTTAAAAGTGATTTCGGCGGAGAAATATATATATATATATATATATATATATATATATATATATATATATATATATATGCGCACACACACACATAGATATAAACGTATTCTCCGTTGAGATATTGCAGCCGCTGCTGTGTCCAGGCCCAGGAGCCTTAGCACTGTGCTGTGATGTCACTCAATACCACTGACATCACTAGGTGTAAACAACATCTCTCCTTTGCTGTGTATGTGACTATGGAGCTGTTTGGTGATGTCGTCTATTACGGCCTTCATAGAAGCAACAGGAGATTGTTGCATCCATCTTGAACCCTCAGAACTACAGTGCTATGATGTCACTCACTTCCACAGGCCTTGCAGAGTGTAAACAACAACAACCCAGCTTTGTTGTGTATGTAACCATAGGGATTTGTGATGTCACCTAGAACCTTCACAGCAGCGACAGCTTTATGAGGAGCATCAGCACTGCTCTGCCTGAGCAGAACCATCACCGCCATAGGTTGTCAAATAACCCGGATTTAACCCACACAGGTAAGTCCAATGGGGTGCAGGCATGTCCTCTATGCTTACAGCTTCCCGTGGGTGTTGGTTTGATACCGTTTGGGGACAGCCAAGGAGGCATCTGCAGGCAACAAAGGTAGGTGTGTGCTTGTGTGTGTGTTTCCTATGCAGATCCTAAGCCCAGTGTCACATGCAAGTAGGAGGAGTAAGAAGGGTTCCTGGCAAATCCGGGTTATGGATTGCATTTAAAAAGGCCCCGTGGGAGTGCAATGGGCCCCTGTCTTGCTGCTTAGCAATAATGGTATGGGTTTAGGTTCTGCTGTGTGTACTGGTGGTTGACTGCCCCCCAGCCCAGAGTGTGCATGGAAAATTGTCTGGCAGCCTCCCTGACAGCAAGCAGTGATAGTGCCCATGAAGGGGACCTTGTTGGGCCCGCCCCTTTCACGGTTATCGCTTCTCGGCCTTTTGGCTAAGATCAAGTGTAGTATCTGTTCTTATCAGTTTAATATCTGATACGTCCCCTATCTGGGGACCATATATTAAATGGATTTTTGAGAACGGGGGCCGATTTCGAAGCTTGCTTCCGTCGCCCTATGCATTGACCCGATATGGCAGTATCTTCGGGTACAGTGCACCACCCCCTTACAGGGTTAAAAAGAAAGATTCCTACTTTCATTGCTACCTGCTTGCTGGCTAGCCAGCTAGCCAGCCCTGTGGGCCTTGCTGCTGCTGCAGCCAAAAAACAAAAGGTGGTGCTGCTGCTGCTTCTGCTGCTTCTGCTTCTGCTTGTGTCTGGCCCCTGTTGGAGCGTCCAGGCACAGGACTTCTGCTGCTGCTGACTAAATGGCCTCCTTAATTGGATCATTTGAGTAGCCAGCACACCTGTGCAGGTAGGGCATGACATGATAGGCAGCTGCCTTGATAGCGGGTGGGTGCTGAATGTTCCTAATTGACAAAATAAGATTAATGCTTATGAAGAAATATAAAATCTCATCCCTTCCCCAATATCGCGCCACACCCCTACCCCTTAATTCCCTGGTTGAACGTGATGGACATATGTCTTTTTTCGACCGTACTAACTATGTAACTATGTAACATAACATGGGGGGGGGGGGGGGGGGTCTCCTGGCTGTTCACACAGGTGTGTCATTGCTGTACATTGACCATGCATTGCTTCTGTGGTATTGCAAAGGCAAAGACAAATGCTTCCAGCCATCCATTGCACTAATGGATTGGTCATCAGCTGGCTGTCTATGTCCCGCATCAATATAGACCAAAGTACAGAGGGTTAGGCTATGCTATTGTGCACCTACCTGATGCATCAGAAGGTGCGAGGCCCTTGCTAAATTCTGTGCACAGACTTTGAGATCTATGCTTTAGACTGTATCTAAACCTGCTCCAACATGGACTGACATTCTGGCCTACTTTCAGCCGATGCGACTTGTCTGTCGCTGAACAGTCGCTTTTTATGTATTCAGCACCTATGTATAATGTTGTAAAAATGCTCTAGAAGCTAAAGTCGCAGAAATGTCACACATATTTGGCCTGCAACTTTCTGTGCGACAAATTCAGACAGGAAAAATCAGTATAAATCCTTAGAAAATTATCCCCCAGTGTCTCCATCTGCTGGCGGTATTGAATAAGCATTGCTGCACTGATGGGGTATGCATTAGACGAAAAAAAAGAAGAAAAAGAAGAATAATACGCCCAGAAAAGAGGCGAAAAGGAGAAAAACGTAAAAAAACGTGAAAAAAAAGTAAGAGGAAGAGAAGGGAAAAAAAGGTGGAAATGGGTTTAAAAGTGATTTCGGCGGAGAAATATATATATATATATATATATATATATATATATATATATATATGCGCACACACACACATAGATATAAACGTATTCTCTGTTGAGATATTGCAGCCGCTGCTGTGTCCAGGCCCAGGAGCCTTAGCACTGTGCTGTGATGTCACTCAATACCACTGACATCACTAGGTGTAAACAACATCTCTCCTTTGCTGTGTATGTGACTATGGAGCTGTTTGGTGATGTCGTCTATTACGGCCTTCATAGAAGCAACAGGAGATTTTTGCATCCATCTTGAACCCTCAGAACTACAGTGCTATGATGTCACTCACTTCCACAGGCCTTGCAGAGTGTAAACAACAACAACCCAGCTTTGTTGTGTATGTAACCAAAGGGATTTGTGATGTCACCTAGAACCTTCACAGCAGCGACAGCTTTATGAGGAGCATCAGCACTGCTCTGCCTGAGCAGAACCATCACCGCCATAGGTTGTCAAATAACCCGGATTTAACCCACACAGGTAAGTCCAATGGGGTGCAGGCATGTCCTCTATGCTTACAGCTTCCCGTGGGTGTTGGTTTGATACCGTTTGGGGACAGCCAAGGAGGCATCTGCAGGCAACAAAGGTAGGTGTGTGCTTGTGTGTGTGTTTCCTATGCAGATCCTAAGCCCAGTGTCACATGCAAGTAGGAGGAGTAAGAAGGGTTCCTGGCAAATCCGGGTTATGGATTGCATTTAAAAAGGCCCCGTGGGAGTGCAATGGGCCCCTGTCTTGCTGCTTAGCAATAATGGTATGGGTTTAGGTTCTGCTGTGTGTACTGGTGGTTGACTGCCCCCCAGCCCAGAGTGTGCATGGAAAATTGTCTGGCAGCCTCCCTGACAGCAAGCAGTGATAGTGCCCATGAAGGGGACCTTGTTGGGCCCGCCCCTTTCACGGTTATCGCTTCTCGGCCTTTTGGCTAAGATCAAGTGTAGTATCTGTTCTTATCAGTTTAATATCTGATACGTCCCCTATCTGGGGACCATATATTAAATGGATTTTTGAGAACGGGGGCCGATTTCGAAGCTTGCTTCCGTCGCCCTATGCATTGACCCGATATGGCAGTATCTTCGGGTACAGTGCACCACCCCCTTACAGGGTTAAAAAGAAAGATTCCTACTTTCATTGCTACCTGCTTGCTGGCTAGCCAGCTAGCCAGCCCTGTGGGCCTTGCTGCTGCTGCAGCCAAAAAACAAAAGGTGGTGCTGCTGCTGCTTCTGCTGCTTCTGCTTCTGCTTGTGTCTGGCCCCTGTTGGAGCGTCCAGGCACAGGACTTCTGCTGCTGCTGACTAAATGGCCTCCTTAATTGGATCATTTGAGTAGCCAGCACACCTGTGCAGGTAGGGCATGACATGATAGGCAGCTGCCTTGATAGCGGGTGGGTGCTGAATGTTCCTAATTGACAAAATAAGATTAATGCTTATGAAGAAATATAAAATCTCATCCCTTCCCCAATATCGCGCCACACCCCTACCCCTTAATTCCCTGGTTGAACGTGATGGACATATGTCTTTTTTCGACCGTACTAACTATGTAACTATGTAACATAACATGGGGGGGGGGGGTCTCCTGGCTGTTCACACAGGTGTGTCATTGCTGTACATTGACCATGCATTGCTTCTGTGGTATTGCAAAGGCAAAGACAAATGCTTCCAGCCATCCATTGCACTAATGGATTGGTCATCAGCTGGCTGTCTATGTCCCGCATCAATATAGACCAAAGTACAGAGGGTTAGGCTATGCTATTGTGCACCTACCTGATGCATCAGAAGGTGCGAGGCCCTTGCTAAATTCTGTGCACAGACTTTGAGATCTATGCTTTAGACTGTATCTAAACCTGCTCCAACATGGACTGACATTCTGGCCTACTTTCAGCCGATGCGACTTGTCTGTCGCTGAACAGTCGCTTTTTATGTATTCAGCACCTATGTATAATGTTGTAAAAATGCTCTAGAAGCTAAAGTCGCAGAAATGTCACACATATTTGGCCTGCAACTTTCTGTGCGACAAATTCAGACAGGAAAAATCAGTTTAAATCCTTAGAAAATTATCCCCCAGTGTCTCCATCTGCTGGCGGTATTGAATAAGCATTGCTGCACTGATGGGGTATGCATTAGACGAAAAAAAAGAAGAAAAAGAAGAATAATACGCCCAGAAAAGAGGCGAAAAGGAGAAAAACGTAAAAAAACGTGAAAAAAAAGTAAGAGGAAGAGAAGGGAAAAAAAGGTGGAAATGGGTTTAAAAGTGATTTCGGCGGAGAAATATATATATATATATATATATATATATATATATATATATATATATGCGCACACACACACATAGATATAAACGTATTCTCCGTTGAGATATTGCAGCCGCTGCTGTGTCCAGGCCCAGGAGCCTTAGCACTGTGCTGTGATGTCACTCAATACCACTGACATCACTAGGTGTAAACAACATCTCTCCTTTGCTGTGTATGTGACTATGGAGCTGTTTGGTGATGTCGTCTATTACGGCCTTCATAGAAGCAACAGGAGATTGTTGCATCCATCTTGAACCCTCAGAACTACAGTGCTATGATGTCACTCACTTCCACAGGCCTTGCAGAGTGTAAACAACAACAACCCAGCTTTGTTGTGTATGTAACCATAGGGATTTGTGATGTCACCTAGAACCTTCACAGCAGCGACAGCTTTATGAGGAGCATCAGCACTGCTCTGCCTGAGCAGAACCATCACCGCCATAGGTTGTCAAATAACCCGGATTTAACCCACACAGGTAAGTCCAATGGGGTGCAGGCATGTCCTCTATGCTTACAGCTTCCCGTGGGTGTTGGTTTGATACCGTTTGGGGACAGCCAAGGAGGCATCTGCAGGCAACAAAGGTAGGTGTGTGCTTGTGTGTGTGTTTCCTATGCAGATCCTAAGCCCAGTGTCACATGCAAGTAGGAGGAGTAAGAAGGGTTCCTGGCAAATCCGGGTTATGGATTGCATTTAAAAAGGCCCCGTGGGAGTGCAATGGGCCCCTGTCTTGCTGCTTAGCAATAATGGTATGGGTTTAGGTTCTGCTGTGTGTACTGGTGGTTGACTGCCCCCCAGCCCAGAGTGTGCATGGAAAATTGTCTGGCAGCCTCCCTGACAGCAAGCAGTGATAGTGCCCATGAAGGGGACCTTGTTGGGCCCGCCCCTTTCACGGTTATCGCTTCTCGGCCTTTTGGCTAAGATCAAGTGTAGTATCTGTTCTTATCAGTTTTCATGCTGGTGGGGATGGGTGCTGCATGGAGGATGCAGGTGTACCAGGGCTTTCCGGGGCTGGTTCTGAGGAATCAGCTCGACGGCTGCCCCGATGTGACCTGTTCCCTCCGGGTCTCGCCATGAGGCTGAGAGGGTCTAGAGCCGAGGTACTTTTGTGCTTCGGGGAGTGGTGACCCCGAGGTGCCGAAACTCACTGGGAGAATAGACTCACTGAGTTGAAGCACGGGCACCATAATCTCTTCACCTTGTGGCACTCACCTCTTGATTCCCGGCCTTCTGGCTAGGATCAGAGAAATTTTTATAGATCCGGCCGGATGTCCGGGCAGTATATCTGCACACATTCACTTATTTATTTCTTTTTTGTCTCACTGTGTCACTTTTTGCGTGTTGTGTGTTCACGGGATTTGTCAGGATGCGGTAGCCCTTCTGGGTGTCCCTCCTGGCGGTCTAGGGGAGGTGTGTGTGGCCATTAGGTTCCGCACCTCCCTGCAAACACCCCGGGTACTCCTGCTTTGGCAGGGTACCTACCGTAATCGGCTCTGCGGGCAGATACCTTGGCTAACGCCAAGGGGGATGCCGGGAGCATTTGTGGTCCCCTAGTAGCTTCGGCGAAAAGGGACATCGAACCTGGAACCTCGCAGGTACCTTTTGGTCCGGAGGCGAAGGGTAAGGTTTGTTGGGGGGCCTCTCTCCTATCGGAGTAGGGCTTGCGATAGACCGCATCCTTTGTGCACGTTTTTTTAGTGTAACACGTTTGCACTTTTTCTTGCACTTTGGGTGAATCGAAAGCACGTTCCTCGGCTTTAGATAAAAAAAAAAATCTGTTCTTATCAGTTTAATATCTGATACGTCCCCTATCTGGGGACCATATATTAAATGGATTTTTGAGAACGGGGGCCGATTTCGAAGCTTGCTTCCGTCGCCCTATGCATTGACCCGATATGGCAGTATCTTCGGGTACAGTGCACCACCCCCTTACAGGGTTAAAAAGAAAGATTCCTACTTTCATTGCTACCTGCTTGCTGGCTAGCCAGCTAGCCAGCCCTGTGGGCCTTGCTGCTGCTGCAGCCAAAAAACAAAAGGTGGTGCTGCTGCTGCTTCTGCTGCTTCTGCTTCTGCTTGTGTCTGGCCCCTGTTGGAGCGTCCAGGCACAGGACTTCTGCTGCTGCTGACTAAATGGCCTCCTTAATTGGATCATTTGAGTAGCCAGCACACCTGTGCAGGTAGGGCATGACATGATAGGCAGCTGCCTTGATAGCGGGTGGGTGCTGAATGTTCCTAATTGACAAAATAAGATTAATGCTTATGAAGAAATATAAAATCTCATCCCTTCCCCAATATCGCGCCACACCCCTACCCCTTAATTCCCTGGTTGAACGTGATGGACATATGTCTTTTTTCGACCGTACTAACTATGTAACTATGTAACATAACATGGGGGGGGGGGGTCTCCTGGCTGTTCACACAGGTGTGTCATTGCTGTACATTGACCATGCATTGCTTCTGTGGTATTGCAAAGGCAAAGACAAATGCTTCCAGCCATCCATTGCACTAATGGATTGGTCATCAGCTGGCTGTCTATGTCCCGCATCAATATAGACCAAAGTACAGAGGGTTAGGCTATGCTATTGTGCACCTACCTGATGCATCAGAAGGTGCGAGGCCCTTGCTAAATTCTGTGCACAGACTTTGAGATCTATGCTTTAGACTGTATCTAAACCTGCTCCAACATGGACTGACATTCTGGCCTACTTTCAGCCGATGCGACTTGTCTGTCGCTGAACAGTCGCTTTTTATGTATTCAGCACCTATGTATAATGTTGTAAAAATGCTCTAGAAGCTAAAGTCGCAGAAATGTCACACATATTTGGCCTGCAACTTTCTGTGCGACAAATTCAGACAGGAAAAATCAGTATAAATCCTTAGAAAATTATCCCCCAGTGTCTCCATCTGCTGGCGGTATTGAATAAGCATTGCTGCACTGATGGGGTATGCATTAGACGAAAAAAAAGAAGAAAAAGAAGAATAATACGCCCAGAAAAGAGGCGAAAAGGAGAAAAACGTAAAAAAACGTGAAAAAAAAGTAAGAGGAAGAGAAGGGAAAAAAAGGTGGAAATGGGTTTAAAAGTGATTTCGGCGGAGAAATATATATATATATATATATATATATATATATATATATATATATGCGCACACACACACATAGATATAAACGTATTCTCCGTTGAGATATTGCAGCCGCTGCTGTGTCCAGGCCCAGGAGCCTTAGCACTGTGCTGTGATGTCACTCAATACCACTGACATCACTAGGTGTAAACAACATCTCTCCTTTGCTGTGTATGTGACTATGGAGCTGTTTGGTGATGTCGTCTATTACGGCCTTCATAGAAGCAACAGGAGATTGTTGCATCCATCTTGAACCCTCAGAACTACAGTGCTATGATGTCACTCACTTCCACAGGCCTTGCAGAGTGTAAACAACAACAACCCAGCTTTGTTGTGTATGTAACCATAGGGATTTGTGATGTCACCTAGAACCTTCACAGCAGCGACAGCTTTATGAGGAGCATCAGCACTGCTCTGCCTGAGCAGAACCATCACCGCCATAGGTTGTCAAATAACCCGGATTTAACCCACACAGGTAAGTCCAATGGGGTGCAGGCATGTCCTCTATGCTTACAGCTTCCCGTGGGTGTTGGTTTGATACCGTTTGGGGACAGCCAAGGAGGCATCTGCAGGCAACAAAGGTAGGTGTGTGCTTGTGTGTGTGTTTCCTATGCAGATCCTAAGCCCAGTGTCACATGCAAGTAGGAGGAGTAAGAAGGGTTCCTGGCAAATCCGGGTTATGGATTGCATTTAAAAAGGCCCCGTGGGAGTGCAATGGGCCCCTGTCTTGCTGCTTAGCAATAATGGTATGGGTTTAGGTTCTGCTGTGTGTACTGGTGGTTGACTGCCCCCCAGCCCAGAGTGTGCATGGAAAATTGTCTGGCAGCCTCCCTGACAGCAAGCAGTGATAGTGCCCATGAAGGGGACCTTGTTGGGCCCGCCCCTTTCACGGTTATCGCTTCTCGGCCTTTTGGCTAAGATCAAGTGTAGTATCTGTTCTTATCAGTTTAATATCTGATACGTCCCCTATCTGGGGACCATATATTAAATGGATTTTTGAGAACGGGGGCCGATTTCGAAGCTTGCTTCCGTCGCCCTATGCATTGACCCGATATGGCAGTATCTTCGGGTACAGTGCACCACCCCCTTACAGGGTTAAAAAGAAAGATTCCTACTTTCATTGCTACCTGCTTGCTGGCTAGCCAGCTAGCCAGCCCTGTGGGCCTTGCTGCTGCTGCAGCCAAAAAACAAAAGGTGGTGCTGCTGCTGCTTCTGCTGCTTCTGCTTCTGCTTGTGTCTGGCCCCTGTTGGAGCGTCCAGGCACAGGACTTCTGCTGCTGCTGACTAAATGGCCTCCTTAATTGGATCATTTGAGTAGCCAGCACACCTGTGCAGGTAGGGCATGACATGATAGGCAGCTGCCTTGATAGCGGGTGGGTGCTGAATGTTCCTAATTGACAAAATAAGATTAATGCTTATGAAGAAATATAAAATCTCATCCCTTCCCCAATATCGCGCCACACCCCTACCCCTTAATTCCCTGGTTGAACGTGATGGACATATGTCTTTTTTCGACCGTACTAACTATGTAACTATGTAACATAACATGGGGGGGGGGGGGGGGGGGTCTCCTGGCTGTTCACACAGGTGTGTCATTGCTGTACATTGACCATGCATTGCTTCTGTGGTATTGCAAAGGCAAAGACAAATGCTTCCAGCCATCCATTGCACTAATGGATTGGTCATCAGCTGGCTGTCTATGTCCCGCATCAATATAGACCAAAGTACAGAGGGTTAGGCTATGCTATTGTGCACCTACCTGATGCATCAGAAGGTGCGAGGCCCTTGCTAAATTCTGTGCACAGACTTTGAGATCTATGCTTTAGACTGTATCTAAACCTGCTCCAACATGGACTGACATTCTGGCCTACTTTCAGCCGATGCGACTTGTCTGTCGCTGAACAGTCGCTTTTTATGTATTCAGCACCTATGTATAATGTTGTAAAAATGCTCTAGAAGCTAAAGTCGCAGAAATGTCACACATATTTGGCCTGCAACTTTCTGTGCGACAAATTCAGACAGGAAAAATCAGTATAAATCCTTAGAAAATTATCCCCCAGTGTCTCCATCTGCTGGCGGTATTGAATAAGCATTGCTGCACTGATGGGGTATGCATTAGACGAAAAAAAAGAAGAAAAAGAAGAATAATACGCCCAGAAAAGAGGCGAAAAGGAGAAAAACGTAAAAAAACGTGAAAAAAAAGTAAGAGGAAGAGAAGGGAAAAAAAGGTGGAAATGGGTTTAAAAGTGATTTCGGCGGAGAAATATATATATATATATATATATATATATATATATATATATATATATATGCGCACACACACACATAGATATAAACGTATTCTCCGTTGAGATATTGCAGCCGCTGCTGTGTCCAGGCCCAGGAGCCTTAGCACTGTGCTGTGATGTCACTCAATACCACTGACATCACTAGGTGTAAACAACATCTCTCCTTTGCTGTGTATGTGACTATGGAGCTGTTTGGTGATGTCGTCTATTACGGCCTTCATAGAAGCAACAGGAGATTGTTGCATCCATCTTGAACCCTCAGAACTACAGTGCTATGATGTCACTCACTTCCACAGGCCTTGCAGAGTGTAAACAACAACAACCCAGCTTTGTTGTGTATGTAACCATAGGGATTTGTGATGTCACCTAGAACCTTCACAGCAGCGACAGCTTTATGAGGAGCATCAGCACTGCTCTGCCTGAGCAGAACCATCACCGCCATAGGTTGTCAAATAACCCGGATTTAACCCACACAGGTAAGTCCAATGGGGTGCAGGCATGTCCTCTATGCTTACAGCTTCCCGTGGGTGTTGGTTTGATACCGTTTGGGGACAGCCAAGGAGGCATCTGCAGGCAACAAAGGTAGGTGTGTGCTTGTGTGTGTGTTTCCTATGCAGATCCTAAGCCCAGTGTCACATGCAAGTAGGAGGAGTAAGAAGGGTTCCTGGCAAATCCGGGTTATGGATTGCATTTAAAAAGGCCCCGTGGGAGTGCAATGGGCCCCTGTCTTGCTGCTTAGCAATAATGGTATGGGTTTAGGTTCTGCTGTGTGTACTGGTGGTTGACTGCCCCCCAGCCCAGAGTGTGCATGGAAAATTGTCTGGCAGCCTCCCTGACAGCAAGCAGTGATAGTGCCCATGAAGGGGACCTTGTTGGGCCCGCCCCTTTCACGGTTATCGCTTCTCGGCCTTTTGGCTAAGATCAAGTGTAGTATCTGTTCTTATCAGTTTAATATCTGATACGTCCCCTATCTGGGGACCATATATTAAATGGATTTTTGAGAACGGGGGCCGATTTCGAAGCTTGCTTCCGTCGCCCTATGCATTGACCCGATATGGCAGTATCTTCGGGTACAGTGCACCACCCCCTTACAGGGTTAAAAAGAAAGATTCCTACTTTCATTGCTACCTGCTTGCTGGCTAGCCAGCTAGCCAGCCCTGTGGGCCTTGCTGCTGCTGCAGCCAAAAAACAAAAGGTGGTGCTGCTGCTGCTTCTGCTGCTTCTGCTTCTGCTTGTGTCTGGCCCCTGTTGGAGCGTCCAGGCACAGGACTTCTGCTGCTGCTGACTAAATGGCCTCCTTAATTGGATCATTTGAGTAGCCAGCACACCTGTGCAGGTAGGGCATGACATGATAGGCAGCTGCCTTGATAGCGGGTGGGTGCTGAATGTTCCTAATTGACAAAATAAGATTAATGCTTATGAAGAAATATAAAATCTCATCCCTTCCCCAATATCGCGCCACACCCCTACCCCTTAATTCCCTGGTTGAACGTGATGGACATATGTCTTTTTTCGACCGTACTAACTATGTAACTATGTAACATAACATGGGGGGGTCTCCTGGCTGTTCACACAGGTGTGTCATTGCTGTACATTGACCATGCATTGCTTCTGTGGTATTGCAAAGGCAAAGACAAATGCTTCCAGCCATCCATTGCACTAATGGATTGGTCATCAGCTGGCTGTCTATGTCCCGCATCAATATAGACCAAAGTACAGAGGGTTAGGCTATGCTATTGTGCACCTACCTGATGCATCAGAAGGTGCGAGGCCCTTGCTAAATTCTGTGCACAGACTTTGAGATCTATGCTTTAGACTGTATCTAAACCTGCTCCAACATGGACTGACATTCTGGCCTACTTTCAGCCGATGCGACTTGTCTGTCGCTGAACAGTCGCTTTTTATGTATTCAGCACCTATGTATAATGTTGTAAAAATGCTCTAGAAGCTAAAGTCGCAGAAATGTCACACATATTTGGCCTGCAACTTTCTGTGCGACAAATTCAGACAGGAAAAATCAGTATAAATCCTTAGAAAATTATCCCCCAGTGTCTCCATCTGCTGGCGGTATTGAATAAGCATTGCTGCACTGATGGGGTATGCATTAGACGAAAAAAAAGAAGAAAAAGAAGAATAATACGCCCAGAAAAGAGGCGAAAAGGAGAAAAACGTAAAAAAACGTGAAAAAAAAGTAAGAGGAAGAGAAGGGAAAAAAAGGTGGAAATGGGTTTAAAAGTGATTTCGGCGGAGAAATATATATATATATATATATATATATATATATATATATATATATATATGCGCACACACACACATAGATATAAACGTATTCTCCGTTGAGATATTGCAGCCGCTGCTGTGTCCAGGCCCAGGAGCCTTAGCACTGTGCTGTGATGTCACTCAATACCACTGACATCACTAGGTGTAAACAACATCTCTCCTTTGCTGTGTATGTGACTATGGAGCTGTTTGGTGATGTCGTCTATTACGGCCTTCATAGAAGCAACAGGAGATTGTTGCATCCATCTTGAACCCTCAGAACTACAGTGCTATGATGTCACTCACTTCCACAGGCCTTGCAGAGTGTAAACAACAACAACCCAGCTTTGTTGTGTATGTAACCAAAGGGATTTGTGATGTCACCTAGAACCTTCACAGCAGCGACAGCTTTATGAGGAGCATCAGCACTGCTCTGCCTGAGCAGAACCATCACCGCCATAGGTTGTCAAATAACCCGGATTTAACCCACACAGGTAAGTCCAATGGGGTGCAGGCATGTCCTCTATGCTTACAGCTTCCCGTGGGTGTTGGTTTGATACCGTTTGGGGACAGCCAAGGAGGCATCTGCAGGCAACAAAGGTAGGTGTGTGCTTGTGTGTGTGTTTCCTATGCAGATCCTAAGCCCAGTGTCACATGCAAGTAGGAGGAGTAAGAAGGGTTCCTGGCAAATCCGGGTTATGGATTGCATTTAAAAAGGCCCCGTGGGAGTGCAATGGGCCCCTGTCTTGCTGCTTAGCAATAATGGTATGGGTTTAGGTTCTGCTGTGTGTACTGGTGGTTGACTGCCCCCCAGCCCAGAGTGTGCATGGAAAATTGTCTGGCAGCCTCCCTGACAGCAAGCAGTGATAGTGCCCATGAAGGGGACCTTGTTGGGCCCGCCCCTTTCACGGTTATCGCTTCTCGGCCTTTTGGCTAAGATCAAGTGTAGTATCTGTTCTTATCAGTTTAATATCTGATACGTCCCCTATCTGGGGACCATATATTAAATGGATTTTTGAGAACGGGGGCCGATTTCGAAGCTTGCTTCCGTCGCCCTATGCATTGACCCGATATGGCAGTATCTTCGGGTACAGTGCACCACCCCCTTACAGGGTTAAAAAGAAAGATTCCTACTTTCATTGCTACCTGCTTGCTGGCTAGCCAGCTAGCCAGCCCTGTGGGCCTTGCTGCTGCTGCAGCCAAAAAACAAAAGGTGGTGCTGCTGCTGCTTCTGCTGCTTCTGCTTCTGCTTGTGTCTGGCCCCTGTTGGAGCGTCCAGGCACAGGACTTCTGCTGCTGCTGACTAAATGGCCTCCTTAATTGGATCATTTGAGTAGCCAGCACACCTGTGCAGGTAGGGCATGACATGATAGGCAGCTGCCTTGATAGCGGGTGGGTGCTGAATGTTCCTAATTGACAAAATAAGATTAATGCTTATGAAGAAATATAAAATCTCATCCCTTCCCCAATATCGCGCCACACCCCTACCCCTTAATTCCCTGGTTGAACGTGATGGACATATGTCTTTTTTCGACCGTACTAACTATGTAACTATGTAACATAACATGGGGGGGGGGGGGGGGGTCTCCTGGCTGTTCACACAGGTGTGTCATTGCTGTACATTGACCATGCATTGCTTCTGTGGTATTGCAAAGGCAAAGACAAATGCTTCCAGCCATCCATTGCACTAATGGATTGGTCATCAGCTGGCTGTCTATGTCCCGCATCAATATAGACCAAAGTACAGAGGGTTAGGCTATGCTATTGTGCACCTACCTGATGCATCAGAAGGTGCGAGGCCCTTGCTAAATTCTGTGCACAGACTTTGAGATCTATGCTTTAGACTGTATCTAAACCTGCTCCAACATGGACTGACATTCTGGCCTACTTTCAGCCGATGCGACTTGTCTGTCGCTGAACAGTCGCTTTTTATGTATTCAGCACCTATGTATAATGTTGTAAAAATGCTCTAGAAGCTAAAGTCGCAGAAATGTCACACATATTTGGCCTGCAACTTTCTGTGCGACAAATTCAGACAGGAAAAATCAGTATAAATCCTTAGAAAATTATCCCCCAGTGTCTCCATCTGCTGGCGGTATTGAATAAGCATTGCTGCACTGATGGGGTATGCATTAGACGAAAAAAAAGAAGAAAAAGAAGAATAATACGCCCAGAAAAGAGGCGAAAAGGAGAAAAACGTAAAAAAACGTGAAAAAAAAGTAAGAGGAAGAGAAGGGAAAAAAAGGTGGAAATGGGTTTAAAAGTGATTTCGGCGGAGAAATATATATATATATATATATATATATATATATATATATATATATATGTATATATATATATATATATATGCGCACACACACACATAGATATAAACGTATTCTCCGTTGAGATATTGCAGCCGCTGCTGTGTCCAGGCCCAGGAGCCTTAGCACTGTGCTGTGATGTCACTCAATACCACTGACATCACTAGGTGTAAACAACATCTCTCCTTTGCTGTGTATGTGACTATGGAGCTGTTTGGTGATGTCGTCTATTACGGCCTTCATAGAAGCAACAGGAGATTGTTGCATCCATCTTGAACCCTCAGAACTACAGTGCTATGATGTCACTCACTTCCACAGGCCTTGCAGAGTGTAAACAACAACAACCCAGCTTTGTTGTGTATGTAACCATAGGGATTTGTGATGTCACCTAGAACCTTCACAGCAGCGACAGCTTTATGAGGAGCATCAGCACTGCTCTGCCTGAGCAGAACCATCACCGCCATAGGTTGTCAAATAACCCGGATTTAACCCACACAGGTAAGTCCAATGGGGTGCAGGCATGTCCTCTATGCTTACAGCTTCCCGTGGGTGTTGGTTTGATACCGTTTGGGGACAGCCAAGGAGGCATCTGCAGGCAACAAAGGTAGGTGTGTGCTTGTGTGTGTGTTTCCTATGCAGATCCTAAGCCCAGTGTCACATGCAAGTAGGAGGAGTAAGAAGGGTTCCTGGCAAATCCGGGTTATGGATTGCATTTAAAAAGGCCCCGTGGGAGTGCAATGGGCCCCTGTCTTGCTGCTTAGCAATAATGGTATGGGTTTAGGTTCTGCTGTGTGTACTGGTGGTTGACTGCCCCCCAGCCCAGAGTGTGCATGGAAAATTGTCTGGCAGCCTCCCTGACAGCAAGCAGTGATAGTGCCCATGAAGGGGACCTTGTTGGGCCCGCCCCTTTCACGGTTATCGCTTCTCGGCCTTTTGGCTAAGATCAAGTGTAGTATCTGTTCTTATCAGTTTAATATCTGATACGTCCCCTATCTGGGGACCATATATTAAATGGATTTTTGAGAACGGGGGCCGATTTCGAAGCTTGCTTCCGTCGCCCTATGCATTGACCCGATATGGCAGTATCTTCGGGTACAGTGCACCACCCCCTTACAGGGTTAAAAAGAAAGATTCCTACTTTCATTGCTACCTGCTTGCTGGCTAGCCAGCTAGCCAGCCCTGTGGGCCTTGCTGCTGCTGCAGCCAAAAAACAAAAGGTGGTGCTGCTGCTGCTTCTGCTGCTTCTGCTTCTGCTTGTGTCTGGCCCCTGTTGGAGCGTCCAGGCACAGGACTTCTGCTGCTGCTGACTAAATGGCCTCCTTAATTGGATCATTTGAGTAGCCAGCACACCTGTGCAGGTAGGGCATGACATGATAGGCAGCTGCCTTGATAGCGGGTGGGTGCTGAATGTTCCTAATTGACAAAATAAGATTAATGCTTATGAAGAAATATAAAATCTCATCCCTTCCCCAATATCGCGCCACACCCCTACCCCTTAATTCCCTGGTTGAACGTGATGGACATATGTCTTTTTTCGACCGTACTAACTATGTAACTATGTAACATAACATGGGGGGGGGGGGGGGGGGGTCTCCTGGCTGTTCACACAGGTGTGTCATTGCTGTACATTGACCATGCATTGCTTCTGTGGTATTGCAAAGGCAAAGACAAATGCTTCCAGCCATCCATTGCACTAATGGATTGGTCATCAGCTGGCTGTCTATGTCCCGCATCAATATAGACCAAAGTACAGAGGGTTAGGCTATGCTATTGTGCACCTACCTGATGCATCAGAAGGTGCGAGGCCCTTGCTAAATTCTGTGCACAGACTTTGAGATCTATGCTTTAGACTGTATCTAAACCTGCTCCAACATGGACTGACATTCTGGCCTACTTTCAGCCGATGCGACTTGTCTGTCGCTGAACAGTCGCTTTTTATGTATTCAGCACCTATGTATAATGTTGTAAAAATGCTCTAGAAGCTAAAGTCGCAGAAATGTCACACATATTTGGCCTGCAACTTTCTGTGCGACAAATTCAGACAGGAAAAATCAGTATAAATCCTTAGAAAATTATCCCCCAGTGTCTCCATCTGCTGGCGGTATTGAATAAGCATTGCTGCACTGATGGGGTATGCATTAGACGAAAAAAAAGAAGAAAAAGAAGAATAATACGCCCAGAAAAGAGGCGAAAAGGAGAAAAACGTAAAAAAACGTGAAAAAAAAGTAAGAGGAAGAGAAGGGAAAAAAAGGTGGAAATGGGTTTAAAAGTGATTTCGGCGGAGAAATATATATATATATATATATATATATATATATATATATATATATATATATGCGCACACACACACATAGATATAAACGTATTCTCCGTTGAGATATTGCAGCCGCTGCTGTGTCCAGGCCCAGGAGCCTTAGCACTGTGCTGTGATGTCACTCAATACCACTGACATCACTAGGTGTAAACAACATCTCTCCTTTGCTGTGTATGTGACTATGGAGCTGTTTGGTGATGTCGTCTATTACGGCCTTCATAGAAGCAACAGGAGATTGTTGCATCCATCTTGAACCCTCAGAACTACAGTGCTATGATGTCACTCACTTCCACAGGCCTTGCAGAGTGTAAACAACAACAACCCAGCTTTGTTGTGTATGTAACCATAGGGATTTGTGATGTCACCTAGAACCTTCACAGCAGCGACAGCTTTATGAGGAGCATCAGCACTGCTCTGCCTGAGCAGAACCATCACCGCCATAGGTTGTCAAATAACCCGGATTTAACCCACACAGGTAAGTCCAATGGGGTGCAGGCATGTCCTCTATGCTTACAGCTTCCCGTGGGTGTTGGTTTGATACCGTTTGGGGACAGCCAAGGAGGCATCTGCAGGCAACAAAGGTAGGTGTGTGCTTGTGTGTGTGTTTCCTATGCAGATCCTAAGCCCAGTGTCACATGCAAGTAGGAGGAGTAAGAAGGGTTCCTGGCAAATCCGGGTTATGGATTGCATTTAAAAAGGCCCCGTGGGAGTGCAATGGGCCCCTGTCTTGCTGCTTAGCAATAATGGTATGGGTTTAGGTTCTGCTGTGTGTACTGGTGGTTGACTGCCCCCCAGCCCAGAGTGTGCATGGAAAATTGTCTGGCAGCCTCCCTGACAGCAAGCAGTGATAGTGCCCATGAAGGGGACCTTGTTGGGCCCGCCCCTTTCACGGTTATCGCTTCTCGGCCTTTTGGCTAAGATCAAGTGTAGTATCTGTTCTTATCAGTTTAATATCTGATACGTCCCCTATCTGGGGACCATATATTAAATGGATTTTTGAGAACGGGGGCCGATTTCGAAGCTTGCTTCCGTCGCCCTATGCATTGACCCGATATGGCAGTATCTTCGGGTACAGTGCACCACCCCCTTACAGGGTTAAAAAGAAAGATTCCTACTTTCATTGCTACCTGCTTGCTGGCTAGCCAGCTAGCCAGCCCTGTGGGCCTTGCTGCTGCTGCAGCCAAAAAACAAAAGGTGGTGCTGCTGCTGCTTCTGCTGCTTCTGCTTCTGCTTGTGTCTGGCCCCTGTTGGAGCGTCCAGGCACAGGACTTCTGCTGCTGCTGACTAAATGGCCTCCTTAATTGGATCATTTGAGTAGCCAGCACACCTGTGCAGGTAGGGCATGACATGATAGGCAGCTGCCTTGATAGCGGGTGGGTGCTGAATGTTCCTAATTGACAAAATAAGATTAATGCTTATGAAGAAATATAAAATCTCATCCCTTCCCCAATATCGCGCCACACCCCTACCCCTTAATTCCCTGGTTGAACGTGATGGACATATGTCTTTTTTCGACCGTACTAACTATGTAACTATGTAACATAACATGGGGGGGGGGGGGGGGGGTCTCCTGGCTGTTCACACAGGTGTGTCATTGCTGTACATTGACCATGCATTGCTTCTGTGGTATTGCAAAGGCAAAGACAAATGCTTCCAGCCATCCATTGCACTAATGGATTGGTCATCAGCTGGCTGTCTATGTCCCGCATCAATATAGA
This sequence comes from Hyla sarda, assembly GCF_029499605.1. Classification (NCBI taxonomy): domain Eukaryota; kingdom Metazoa; phylum Chordata; class Amphibia; order Anura; family Hylidae; genus Hyla; species Hyla sarda. The sequence goes on from NW_026611023.1 coordinate 70,383, forward strand.
CCAAAGTACAGAGGGTTAGGCTATGCTATTGTGCACCTACCTGATGCATCAGAAGGTGCGAGGCCCTTGCTAAATTCTGTGCACAGACTTTGAGATCTATGCTTTAGACTGTATCTAAACCTGCTCCAACATGGACTGACATTCTGGCCTACTTTCAGCCGATGCGACTTGTCTGTCGCTGAACAGTCGCTTTTTATGTATTCAGCACCTATGTATAATGTTGTAAAAATGCTCTAGAAGCTAAAGTCGCAGAAATGTCACACATATTTGGCCTGCAACTTTCTGTGCGACAAATTCAGACAGGAAAAATCAGTATAAATCCTTAGAAAATTATCCCCCAGTGTCTCCATCTGCTGGCGGTATTGAATAAGCATTGCTGCACTGATGGGGTATGCATTAGACGAAAAAAAAGAAGAAAAAGAAGAATAATACGCCCAGAAAAGAGGCGAAAAGGAGAAAAACGTAAAAAAACGTGAAAAAAAAGTAAGAGGAAGAGAAGGGAAAAAAAGGTGGAAATGGGTTTAAAAGTGATTTCGGCGGAGAAATATATATATATATATATATATATATATATATATATATATATATATATATATATATATATGCGCACACACACACATAGATATAAACGTATTCTCCGTTGAGATATTGCAGCCGCTGCTGTGTCCAGGCCCAGGAGCCTTAGCACTGTGCTGTGATGTCACTCAATACCACTGACATCACTAGGTGTAAACAACATCTCTCCTTTGCTGTGTATGTGACTATGGAGCTGTTTGGTGATGTCGTCTATTACGGCCTTCATAGAAGCAACAGGAGATTGTTGCATCCATCTTGAACCCTCAGAACTACAGTGCTATGATGTCACTCACTTCCACAGGCCTTGCAGAGTGTAAACAACAACAACCCAGCTTTGTTGTGTATGTAACCATAGGGATTTGTGATGTCACCTAGAACCTTCACAGCAGCGACAGCTTTATGAGGAGCATCAGCACTGCTCTGCCTGAGCAGAACCATCACCGCCATAGGTTGTCAAATAACCCGGATTTAACCCACACAGGTAAGTCCAATGGGGTGCAGGCATGTCCTCTATGCTTACAGCTTCCCGTGGGTGTTGGTTTGATACCGTTTGGGGACAGCCAAGGAGGCATCTGCAGGCAACAAAGGTAGGTGTGTGCTTGTGTGTGTGTTTCCTATGCAGATCCTAAGCCCAGTGTCACATGCAAGTAGGAGGAGTAAGAAGGGTTCCTGGCAAATCCGGGTTATGGATTGCATTTAAAAAGGCCCCGTGGGAGTGCAATGGGCCCCTGTCTTGCTGCTTAGCAATAATGGTATGGGTTTAGGTTCTGCTGTGTGTACTGGTGGTTGACTGCCCCCCAGCCCAGAGTGTGCATGGAAAATTGTCTGGCAGCCTCCCTGACAGCAAGCAGTGATAGTGCCCATGAAGGGGACCTTGTTGGGCCCGCCCCTTTCACGGTTATCGCTTCTCGGCCTTTTGGCTAAGATCAAGTGTAGTATCTGTTCTTATCAGTTTAATATCTGATACGTCCCCTATCTGGGGACCATATATTAAATGGATTTTTGAGAACGGGGGCCGATTTCGAAGCTTGCTTCCGTCGCCCTATGCATTGACCCGATATGGCAGTATCTTCGGGTACAGTGCACCACCCCCTTACAGGGTTAAAAAGAAAGATTCCTACTTTCATTGCTACCTGCTTGCTGGCTAGCCAGCTAGCCAGCCCTGTGGGCCTTGCTGCTGCTGCAGCCAAAAAACAAAAGGTGGTGCTGCTGCTGCTTCTGCTGCTTCTGCTTCTGCTTGTGTCTGGCCCCTGTTGGAGCGTCCAGGCACAGGACTTCTGCTGCTGCTGACTAAATGGCCTCCTTAATTGGATCATTTGAGTAGCCAGCACACCTGTGCAGGTAGGGCATGACATGATAGGCAGCTGCCTTGATAGCGGGTGGGTGCTGAATGTTCCTAATTGACAAAATAAGATTAATGCTTATGAAGAAATATAAAATCTCATCCCTTCCCCAATATCGCGCCACACCCCTACCCCTTAATTCCCTGGTTGAACGTGATGGACATATGTCTTTTTTCGACCGTACTAACTATGTAACTATGTAACATAACATGGGGGGGGGGGGGGGGGTCTCCTGGCTGTTCACACAGGTGTGTCATTGCTGTACATTGACCATGCATTGCTTCTGTGGTATTGCAAAGGCAAAGACAAATGCTTCCAGCCATCCATTGCACTAATGGATTGGTCATCAGCTGGCTGTCTATGTCCCGCATCAATATAGACCAAAGTACAGAGGGTTAGGCTATGCTATTGTGCACCTACCTGATGCATCAGAAGGTGCGAGGCCCTTGCTAAATTCTGTGCACAGACTTTGAGATCTATGCTTTAGACTGTATCTAAACCTGCTCCAACATGGACTGACATTCTGGCCTACTTTCAGCCGATGCGACTTGTCTGTCGCTGAACAGTCGCTTTTTATGTATTCAGCACCTATGTATAATGTTGTAAAAATGCTCTAGAAGCTAAAGTCGCAGAAATGTCACACATATTTGGCCTGCAACTTTCTGTGCGACAAATTCAGACAGGAAAAATCAGTATAAATCCTTAGAAAATTATCCCCCAGTGTCTCCATCTGCTGGCGGTATTGAATAAGCATTGCTGCACTGATGGGGTATGCATTAGACGAAAAAAAAGAAGAAAAAGAAGAATAATACGCCCAGAAAAGAGGCGAAAAGGAGAAAAACGTAAAAAAACGTGAAAAAAAAGTAAGAGGAAGAGAAGGGAAAAAAAGGTGGAAATGGGTTTAAAAGTGATTTCGGCGGAGAAATATATATATATATATATATATATATATATATATATATATGCGCACACACACACATAGATATAAACGTATTCTCCGTTGAGATATTGCAGCCGCTGCTGTGTCCAGGCCCAGGAGCCTTAGCACTGTGCTGTGATGTCACTCAATACCACTGACATCACTAGGTGTAAACAACATCTCTCCTTTGCTGTGTATGTGACTATGGAGCTGTTTGGTGATGTCGTCTATTACGGCCTTCATAGAAGCAACAGGAGATTGTTGCATCCATCTTGAACCCTCAGAACTACAGTGCTATGATGTCACTCACTTCCACAGGCCTTGCAGAGTGTAAACAACAACAACCCAGCTTTGTTGTGTATGTAACCAAAGGGATTTGTGATGTCACCTAGAACCTTCACAGCAGCGACAGCTTTATGAGGAGCATCAGCACTGCTCTGCCTGAGCAGAACCATCACCGCCATAGGTTGTCAAATAACCCGGATTTAACCCACACAGGTAAGTCCAATGGGGTGCAGGCATGTCCTCTATGCTTACAGCTTCCCGTGGGTGTTGGTTTGATACCGTTTGGGGACAGCCAAGGAGGCATCTGCAGGCAACAAAGGTAGGTGTGTGCTTGTGTGTGTGTTTCCTATGCAGATCCTAAGCCCAGTGTCACATGCAAGTAGGAGGAGTAAGAAGGGTTCCTGGCAAATCCGGGTTATGGATTGCATTTAAAAAGGCCCCGTGGGAGTGCAATGGGCCCCTGTCTTGCTGCTTAGCAATAATGGTATGGGTTTAGGTTCTGCTGTGTGTACTGGTGGTTGACTGCCCCCCAGCCCAGAGTGTGCATGGAAAATTGTCTGGCAGCCTCCCTGACAGCAAGCAGTGATAGTGCCCATGAAGGGGACCTTGTTGGGCCCGCCCCTTTCACGGTTATCGCTTCTCGGCCTTTTGGCTAAGATCAAGTGTAGTATCTGTTCTTATCAGTTTAATATCTGATACGTCCCCTATCTGGGGACCATATATTAAATGGATTTTTGAGAACGGGGGCCGATTTCGAAGCTTGCTTCCGTCGCCCTATGCATTGACCCGATATGGCAGTATCTTCGGGTACAGTGCACCACCCCCTTACAGGGTTAAAAAGAAAGATTCCTACTTTCATTGCTACCTGCTTGCTGGCTAGCCAGCTAGCCAGCCCTGTGGGCCTTGCTGCTGCTGCAGCCAAAAAACAAAAGGTGGTGCTGCTGCTGCTTCTGCTGCTTCTGCTTCTGCTTGTGTCTGGCCCCTGTTGGAGCGTCCAGGCACAGGACTTCTGCTGCTGCTGACTAAATGGCCTCCTTAATTGGATCATTTGAGTAGCCAGCACACCTGTGCAGGTAGGGCATGACATGATAGGCAGCTGCCTTGATAGCGGGTGGGTGCTGAATGTTCCTAATTGACAAAATAAGATTAATGCTTATGAAGAAATATAAAATCTCATCCCTTCCCCAATATCGCGCCACACCCCTACCCCTTAATTCCCTGGTTGAACGTGATGGACATATGTCTTTTTTCGACCGTACTAACTATGTAACTATGTAACATAACATGGGGGGGGGGGGGGGGGTCTCCTGGCTGTTCACACAGGTGTGTCATTGCTGTACATTGACCATGCATTGCTTCTGTGGTATTGCAAAGGCAAAGACAAATGCTTCCAGCCATCCATTGCACTAATGGATTGGTCATCAGCTGGCTGTCTATGTCCCGCATCAATATAGACCAAAGTACAGAGGGTTAGGCTATGCTATTGTGCACCTACCTGATGCATCAGAAGGTGCGAGGCCCTTGCTAAATTCTGTGCACAGACTTTGAGATCTATGCTTTAGACTGTATCTAAACCTGCTCCAACATGGACTGACATTCTGGCCTACTTTCAGCCGATGCGACTTGTCTGTCGCTGAACAGTCGCTTTTTATGTATTCAGCACCTATGTATAATGTTGTAAAAATGCTCTAGAAGCTAAAGTCGCAGAAATGTCACACATATTTGGCCTGCAACTTTCTGTGCGACAAATTCAGACAGGAAAAATCAGTATAAATCCTTAGAAAATTATCCCCCAGTGTCTCCATCTGCTGGCGGTATTGAATAAGCATTGCTGCACTGATGGGGTATGCATTAGACGAAAAAAAAGAAGAAAAAGAAGAATAATACGCCCAGAAAAGAGGCGAAAAGGAGAAAAACGTAAAAAAACGTGAAAAAAAAGTAAGAGGAAGAGAAGGGAAAAAAAGGTGGAAATGGGTTTAAAAGTGATTTCGGCGGAGAAATATATATATATATATATATATATATATATATATATATATATATGCGCACACACACACATAGATATAAACGTATTCTCCGTTGAGATATTGCAGCCGCTGCTGTGTCCAGGCCCAGGAGCCTTAGCACTGTGCTGTGATGTCACTCAATACCACTGACATCACTAGGTGTAAACAACATCTCTCCTTTGCTGTGTATGTGACTATGGAGCTGTTTGGTGATGTCGTCTATTACGGCCTTCATAGAAGCAACAGGAGATTGTTGCATCCATCTTGAACCCTCAGAACTACAGTGCTATGATGTCACTCACTTCCACAGGCCTTGCAGAGTGTAAACAACAACAACCCAGCTTTGTTGTGTATGTAACCATAGGGATTTGTGATGTCACCTAGAACCTTCACAGCAGCGACAGCTTTATGAGGAGCATCAGCACTGCTCTGCCTGAGCAGAACCATCACCGCCATAGGTTGTCAAATAACCCGGATTTAACCCACACAGGTAAGTCCAATGGGGTGCAGGCATGTCCTCTATGCTTACAGCTTCCCGTGGGTGTTGGTTTGATACCGTTTGGGGACAGCCAAGGAGGCATCTGCAGGCAACAAAGGTAGGTGTGTGCTTGTGTGTGTGTTTCCTATGCAGATCCTAAGCCCAGTGTCACATGCAAGTAGGAGGAGTAAGAAGGGTTCCTGGCAAATCCGGGTTATGGATTGCATTTAAAAAGGCCCCGTGGGAGTGCAATGGGCCCCTGTCTTGCTGCTTAGCAATAATGGTATGGGTTTAGGTTCTGCTGTGTGTACTGGTGGTTGACTGCCCCCCAGCCCAGAGTGTGCATGGAAAATTGTCTGGCAGCCTCCCTGACAGCAAGCAGTGATAGTGCCCATGAAGGGGACCTTGTTGGGCCCGCCCCTTTCACGGTTATCGCTTCTCGGCCTTTTGGCTAAGATCAAGTGTAGTATCTGTTCTTATCAGTTTACTTACCTGGCAGGGGAGATACCATGATCACTAAGGTCTGAAGAACTCCAAGCATTGTGGTAGAGATTTTGCGTAGTACGATTGCAGTACTTTTCGTTCTTATTAGAACCGCATTTCTCTAGAGCATACCACCTGAAGATCGTCTCCTGCCTGCCTCGGAACATCTGAAGAAGGAGAAGATCTTGAAGACTGCAGCTCCGGAAGAAGCCGACGAAGAACCTGGAAGAAGGGAATCGGCGGTGAATTCCGGAACAGCGGCGAAGAGGAAGGCGGCGCAGAATCTTTTCGAAGAAACTCGCTGCCTCTGGAGAAGGATTTGCATAGCTCCTCCCACCGGGACCGGATCTGCATAGCTCCTCCCACCCGGGAAAGAAGACTTTGCGAAGCCTCTCTCCACAAGCAAGCAAGGAAGCGGAAAAGAGCCTGCTGGAAGAAGCCATGGCCTCAACCAGCAAGTCCACCCAGGAGGCTGCAGGGCAAGGCCTGGAGGTCCAGCCCCAACCACAGCAAGCTTCAACCTCCACCACGGCAAGGCAGAAGGGCGGCAGAATTCCTAACCTGGAAGCTCCAACCCTGGAGCCCTGGATGAGGCAGACTGTTGCCTTGAAGCTCAAGCCCGTGGACGGAAGGGTGCCGGACATGTCCCACGACGTGTTCTGCAAGAAGATGCTGGCGGATCAAGGCTTCCCCACGGCTGACACCCTGGGAATAGCAACCTTCTTTTCGGGAATCTTCTACATCACCTTTGCCACCATTGGGACCTGTAGAAGATACTGGGAGGTGGTGAAAGCGGCGAGTCCCGAATCCCCTTTCTCTCGCTTTGTGGGCAACTGCCTTATTCAAGGAGAGGAGAGGCGGGTGACGGTCTCAATGCGGAACCCACACACCCCAGGCACGGACATCTCGACCTTCCTGAAGCGCTTCTGCACCGTGGTGAGGGAGCCCACCCGCATCCTGAACTCACTCGGATACTGGACCTGCAAGTGGTCTGTGGTCGTCAGACTCAACAAGAACCCTGCTTCTCCAGACGGACTACAGCACCTGCCAACGACATTTTCCTTGGGCAACTCCACAGGACTTATCTTCTACCCGGACATGCCGCAGACCTGCAGGAGATGTGGCAAGATGGGCCACGAGGGCAAGGACTGTACGGAGGATGCCTGCAGGTATTGCCGTGTGACAGGTCACACGACCAAGGACTGCCCCAAGAGCAAGACCTGCAACCTCTGCGGACTGGCAGCCCACAGCTACAAGGACTGCCCCCAGAGGGAGAGAACATGGGCATCTGTGGCAGCGAGAGCACCGAAGCCAGCCCCAGCTCCGGAGCCAACACCACGGATGGCCAAGCCGACCAAGGAGGGTAAGAAGGCGAAAGCCACCACCCCTGCCCCGTCCCGCCCCTCCCCTGCACCTCCCGCCCCATCCCCTGCCCCTCCCGCCCCATCTCCTGCCCCATCCCGCCCCACCCCTGCCCCATCCCGTCCCACCCCTGCCCCATCCCGTCCCACCCCTGCCCCTCCTGCCCCATCCCGTCCCACCCCTGCCCCTCCTGCCCCATCCCGTCCCACCCCCACCCCTCCTGCCCCATCCCGCCCCACCCCTGCCCCCCGTACCCCACCCCGGCCCACCCCTGCCCCCCGTACCCCACCCCGGCCCACCCCTGCCCCGTCCTCCCCTGCCCGGCCCACCCCTGCCCCGTCCTCCCCTGCCCGGCCCACCCCTGCCCCGTCCTCCCCTGCCCGGGCACTCTCTCCTGCCCCCCGCCCCACCCAGCCTCCTTTCTCTCCTGGCCCAGCAGCACCTAACCCCCCTCCAGCTGCTGGTGCCCGCCCTTCGGAGGACTTTCCTGTGCTTCCTCCCCCAGGTACCATACAGAGGAAGAGGAAAGGAAGGGACAACGTATCAGAAGAGTCCCACAAAAGAAAGATAATCGAGACCTGCGAAACCCCTCAAGCTTCAGATGAGGAGGAGGAGATGGAGCAGGTCTGCGAGAGCCCTGAGGCTTCAGAAGGAGAGGAGGTGATGGAGCAGGCCCAAGTGGAGCAGGTCCAAGCAGAGCCAGTCCAAGCTCAATCTATGGAGGAGCTGCTGCAGGACCCAGAGGTTAAGAAAATCCTGGACACTCCGTCCAACACGGTCTACGACGAGTTCTTGGAAGGGCGCTACGAGAAGCCACACGAGCCGACAGGCGCCAGAGAAGAGGACCCGTCCGACCAGACTGGTAACTAGTATCAGAACTAACCTCTCTTTTTTATTCCCATGGCTGATCTCAACATCTTCTGCATTAATGTGAGGAGTATTAGAGCTTGGTTTAGATTCCAGACTGTTCTTACGTTCTTAGATTCCCAGAGGTGTGATGTTTACATGTTGCAGGAATGTGCTTTGTCTGCTTCTAGGTCTTACAACCATCTGGCCAGGCAGTGGCCTCACGGCCCTTCCTACTGGTCTGGTGGGGGCGACAATAGGTCTGCGGGGGTGGCCATCCTGATCAGGGGAGGTAACTTTGCACTTGATTCCGTCCGGGAGCTCGTCTGTGGCAGACTTCTTGTCGCAGACGGTTCCTGGGCGGGTGAGCCCGTGCGGCTCATCAACGTGTACGCCTCCCCTGAGAGGGATGTCCGACTGGAGGTTCTCCAGGCCCTGCGGGCTGAACTCGCCACCACTAGGGCAGTAGTGTTGGGTGGTGACTTCAACTGCCCCATTGAGGTGGACGGGCGCAGTTCTGGCACATCCGCCAACCTGGACGTGACGTCTAAACTGCTGATTGAGATGGTGACGGAGGCATCCTTGCAGGACGTTGTCGGGTCCATCGGGAACGGCTCCGTAAACTATACGTGGAGCCGCCCCGATGGCTCGCTCCGTTCTCGGATAGACTTCATCTTCACTTCGAGAGCAGTCAGAAAGGTGTCGTACTCTATGGTCCCCTGCTTCTTCTCTGACCACAGGGCCATTCGATTCCGGGGGACTCTGGGCCATGGATTCCCACCTGGCCCAGGCTCCTGGAAGTTGAATTGTGCCCTGTTGGAGCAGAGGGAGGTCATGGAGGAACTTAGGGATGCGTACCTTGTATGGCGAAATGACAAATGTCTGTTCAAGTGCATCAGCGACTGGTGGGAATATGTTAAAGTCGAATTCCGTTGTTTCTTTCAGGCAAAAGGCAGACAACAGGCGTGTGCGAAGAAGTGGGACTTGAGGAAACTGCAGCGCGAGCTGCGGTCCCTGCAGGACCTGCTCCAGTGTGGCTGGGACGTCAGGGAGGAGCTGGAGGAGACCAAAAAGAGCTTGAAAAGGCACTTTGAGGAGGAATCCAAGCGAATCGTCTTTCGTTCCAAGGTGGAGAACCTGGAGAAGGGTGAGAAATGTAACTCTTTCTTTTTCAGGAAGCTCCATGCCGGCCACACGCCCCTGACTGAGCTACGAGATGAGACCGGACACATGAGGAGCGGCAAGGAGGAAGTGATGGGGGTCGTCCACGACTTCTACAGCAACCTCTACGCCCCCAAGTCATCCGACCCCGAAGCCGCCGAGAGGTTCCTGTCAGGTGTCACTAACGTTGTTGATCCCGCAGGTGCGGCGGCTATGGACGATCCCTTGACGGTGGGGGAGCTGCTCTCTGCCGCTAAATCCTTTAAGCCCGGCAGGACCCCGGGCAGTGACGGTCTCCCGGCCGAGCTCTACGTAGCGCTGGGTGACCTGACCTGTCCGGACCTGTTGGAGGTGTACGAGGAGATGGTGGTGGGGGGCAGAATGCCTCCGTCGTTGAGGGAAGGGATGATCACGATCTTGTATAAGCGGAAGGGGGAGAGATGTGACCTGAAAAACTGGCGTCCCATCTCTCTCCTGAACGTGGACTACAAGATCCTCGCCAAGGTGCTGGCCAACAGGCTGAAACCTGTCATGGGGCAGATCGTCCATCCGGACCAGACCTGCAGCATTCCTGGCCGCAGGATTGCCGACAGCCTTGCCCTTGTGAGAGACACGGTCCATTACATCCAGGACCGCGGGGGCCGCGCCGCCCTGGTCAGCTTAGATCAGGAGAAGGCGTTCGACCGTGTCTCCCACGCATTCATGGACAGGGTTTTGCGCAGGCTGGGTCTGGGGAAGATGTTTTGCTCTTTTGTTAACGTTATGTATTTTGACATTTACAGCACGGTGTTGGTGAACGGCTGGAAGACTGACCCCTTTTCCATTCTTTCAGGGGTTAGACAAGGCTGCCCTCTTTCACCTCTCCTTTTTGTTTGTGTTATAGAGCTCTTCGCTGAGACTATCCGGCAGAGTGGAGAGATCAGAGGGATCACCGCACCAGGACCAGATCGCCACGAGGTCAAGTGCTCGCTCTACATGGACGACGTGACCGTCTTCTGCGCTGACCAGCGTTCGGTGACTGCACTCGTCCAGACCTGCGAGGACTTCGGCAGAGCTTCGGGGGCAAAAGTCAACTGCGGGAAGTCGGAGGCCATGCTCTTCGGGGAGTGGCACCTGGCTTCTTCCGCCCCCTTCCCCTTTACTATTAAGCCGGACTTCATTCAAATTCTTGGAGTCTGGTTCGGGAAGGAAGGAGCGGCCCTTAAGTCTTGGCAAGACCGACTAGGAAGGATAAACTCAAAGATCGGACTGTGGAGCTCCAGAAAGCTCACGATGGAAGGCAAGGCACTTGTCCTGCGGAGTGAAGTTTTGCCTGTGCTCCAATATACCGCACAGGCCTGGCCTCCCCATACCACCGTTTGCAAGGCCATCACCCGGACAGTATTTGGCTTCGTCTGGGGCAAAATGGACAGAGTCAAGAGGACCGTGATGTACAAGGAACCCCGCAAGGGTGGGAAGGGAATACCCGACATCCCCGCTCTGCTGAGGGCCTCCTTTGCATGTGTCACGGTGCAGCGGACTCTTGTAGAAAAGACTGGCTCAGCGGGCAGGTCCATGTCTCGCTTGCTTCTCATGCCCCTCTGGAGACAGCTGGGCTGGGACAAGTGGGACAGCTCCATCCCTTACAACTGGAACACTCCCTGGTTCTATGGGGATGTTGTCCGGTTTGTGAGGGAGCACCAGCTGGAAGGACTGAAACCAGACCTATGGAAGCCAAAGACAATCCACAAGCTCATCCGAGCTAAGGACTCGACCGAGCTGGTTCCGGGACTCCCCGCAGCCACTGCAGAGACAGTTTGGAACAATGTGGCCTCAAAGCGGCTTACCAATGGACACAAGGACTTGTCGTGGATGGCCGTCATGGGAGGTCTCTCTCTCAGGTCATTCATGCATGCCCGCAACCTGTGCAAGACCCGGTACTGCCCCCGTTGCCCCTACGTGGAGGAAACATCTTTCCACGTGTTTTGGCAGTGCCCCTTTGCACAGGGTCTGTTGGACGCCCTAGAACAGGAACTCAGAGACTCAGTGCCCAGGAGCTGCCTATCGTACCATTCGGTGCTTTACGGCCTGTTCCCTGGGACCCACGACGTGGAGGCCATCCAGGAGGCCTGGCGCCTTATGAACTGTTTTAAGGACGCAGTGTGGCTCTCCAGGAACCGCCTCGTGATCAACAGGGAAAACATGTCCGTCCGGGACTGCCGCAGGTTCATCAAGAACCTGCTTAGAGACTATTCCATCTTGGACAGCTCGGCCGTTGATGAGGAAGAAGAGGAGTGAAGACCCCTCTCCTTCTCCCATGTCTCCCTGAAGATACAGCCCAACAGTTTGGCCCTGTGATCCGCCCCCTCCCTACCCCCACATAGTCGCCCACACCCCTACCCCGATCACAGATTGTATTATTTGGTTTTTGTTTGATCTCTTGTGCTTTTCTATTGCAGGATTGAGCTGAATGTTAGAGTAGCATGGTGTGCGATGTATAGCTTAGGGAACCTTTGCTGTGTATTGTACTATCATGCTTTGTGTGACTGTAATTTATTGTACGACTTGTAATGACTGAACGGAAAATAAAGCTCTTTCAATCAAAAAAAAAAAAAAAAAATCTGTTCTTATCAGTTTAATATCTGATACGTCCCCTATCTGGGGACCATATATTAAATGGATTTTTGAGAACGGGGGCCGATTTCGAAGCTTGCTTCCGTCGCCCTATGCATTGACCCGATATGGCAGTATCTTCGGGTACAGTGCACCACCCCCTTACAGGGTTAAAAAGAAAGATTCCTACTTTCATTGCTACCTGCTTGCTGGCTAGCCAGCTAGCCAGCCCTGTGGGCCTTGCTGCTGCTGCAGCCAAAAAACAAAAGGTGGTGCTGCTTCTGCTGCTTCTGCTTCTGCTTGTGTCTGGCCCCTGTTGGAGCGTCCAGGCACAGGACTTCTGCTGCTGCTGACTAAATGGCCTCCTTAATTGGATCATTTGAGTAGCCAGCACACCTGTGCAGGTAGGGCATGACATGATAGGCAGCTGCCTTGATAGCGGGTGGGTGCTGAATGTTCCTAATTGACAAAATAAGATTAATGCTTATGAAGAAATATAAAATCTCATCCCTTCCCCAATATCGCGCCACACCCCTACCCCTTAATTCCCTGGTTGAACGTGATGGACATATGTCTTTTTTCGACCGTACTAACTATGTAACTATGTAACATAACATGGGGGGGGGGGGGGGGGTCTCCTGGCTGTTCACACAGGTGTGTCATTGCTGTACATTGACCATGCATTGCTTCTGTGGTATTGCAAAGGCAAAGACAAATGCTTCCAGCCATCCATTGCACTAATGGATTGGTCATCAGCTGGCTGTCTATGTCCCGCATCAATATAGACCAAAGTACAGAGGGTTAGGCTATGCTATTGTGCACCTACCTGATGCATCAGAAGGTGCGAGGCCCTTGCTAAATTCTGTGCACAGACTTTGAGATCTATGCTTTAGACTGTATCTAAACCTGCTCCAACATGGACTGACATTCTGGCCTACTTTCAGCCGATGCGACTTGTCTGTCGCTGAACAGTCGCTTTTTATGTATTCAGCACCTATGTATAATGTTGTAAAAATGCTCTAGAAGCTAAAGTCGCAGAAATGTCACACATATTTGGCCTGCAACTTTCTGTGCGACAAATTCAGACAGGAAAAATCAGTATAAATCCTTAGAAAATTATCCCCCAGTGTCTCCATCTGCTGGCGGTATTGAATAAGCATTGCTGCACTGATGGGGTATGCATTAGACGAAAAAAAAGAAGAAAAAGAAGAATAATACGCCCAGAAAAGAGGCGAAAAGGAGAAAAACGTAAAAAAGCGTGAAAAAAAAGTAAGAGGAAGAGAAGGGAAAAAAAGGTGGAAATGGGTTTAAAAGTGATTTCGGCGGAGAAATATATATATATATATATATATATATATATATATATATATATATATGCGCACACACACACATAGATATAAACGTATTCTCCGTTGAGATATTGCAGCCGCTGCTGTGTCCAGGCCCAGGAGCCTTAGCACTGTGCTGTGATGTCACTCAATACCACTGACATCACTAGGTGTAAACAACATCTCTCCTTTGCTGTGTATGTGACTATGGAGCTGTTTGGTGATGTCGTCTATTACGGCCTTCATAGAAGCAACAGGAGATTGTTGCATCCATCTTGAACCCTCAGAACTACAGTGCTATGATGTCACTCACTTCCACAGGCCTTGCAGAGTGTAAACAACAACAACCCAGCTTTGTTGTGTATGTAACCAAAGGGATTTGTGATGTCACCTAGAACCTTCACAGCAGCGACAGCTTTATGAGGAGCATCAGCACTGCTCTGCCTGAGCAGAACCATCACCGCCATAGGTTGTCAAATAACCCGGATTTAACCCACACAGGTAAGTCCAATGGGGTGCAGGCATGTCCTCTATGCTTACAGCTTCCCGTGGGTGTTGGTTTGATACCGTTTGGGGACAGCCAAGGAGGCATCTGCAGGCAACAAAGGTAGGTGTGTGCTTGTGTGTGTGTTTCCTATGCAGATCCTAAGCCCAGTGTCACATGCAAGTAGGAGGAGTAAGAAGGGTTCCTGGCAAATCCGGGTTATGGATTGCATTTAAAAAGGCCCCGTGGGAGTGCAATGGGCCCCTGTCTTGCTGCTTAGCAATAATGGTATGGGTTTAGGTTCTGCTGTGTGTACTGGTGGTTGACTGCCCCCCAGCCCAGAGTGTGCATGGAAAATTGTCTGGCAGCCTCCCTGACAGCAAGCAGTGATAGTGCCCATGAAGGGGACCTTGTTGGGCCCGCCCCTTTCACGGTTATCGCTTCTCGGCCTTTTGGCTAAGATCAAGTGTAGTATCTGTTCTTATCAGTTTAATATCTGATACGTCCCCTATCTGGGGACCATATATTAAATGGATTTTTGAGAACGGGGGCCGATTTCGAAGCTTGCTTCCGTCGCCCTATGCATTGACCCGATATGGCAGTATCTTCGGGTACAGTGCACCACCCCCTTACAGGGTTAAAAAGAAAGATTCCTACTTTCATTGCTACCTGCTTGCTGGCTAGCCAGCTAGCCAGCCCTGTGGGCCTTGCTGCTGCTGCAGCCAAAAAACAAAAGGTGGTGCTGCTGCTGCTTCTGCTGCTTCTGCTTCTGCTTGTGTCTGGCCCCTGTTGGAGCGTCCAGGCACAGGACTTCTGCTGCTGCTGACTAAATGGCCTCCTTAATTGGATCATTTGAGTAGCCAGCACACCTGTGCAGGTAGGGCATGACATGATAGGCAGCTGCCTTGATAGCGGGTGGGTGCTGAATGTTCCTAATTGACAAAATAAGATTAATGCTTATGAAGAAATATAAAATCTCATCCCTTCCCCAATATCGCGCCACACCCCTACCCCTTAATTCCCTGGTTGAACGTGATGGACATATGTCTTTTTTCGACCGTACTAACTATGTAACTATGTAACATAACATGGGGGGGGGGGGGGTCTCCTGGCTGTTCACACAGGTGTGTCATTGCTGTACATTGACCATGCATTGCTTCTGTGGTATTGCAAAGGCAAAGACAAATGCTTCCAGCCATCCATTGCACTAATGGATTGGTCATCAGCTGGCTGTCTATGTCCCGCATCAATATAGACCAAAGTACAGAGGGTTAGGCTATGCTATTGTGCACCTACCTGATGCATCAGAAGGTGCGAGGCCCTTGCTAAATTCTGTGCACAGACTTTGAGATCTATGCTTTAGACTGTATCTAAACCTGCTCCAACATGGACTGACATTCTGGCCTACTTTCAGCCGATGCGACTTGTCTGTCGCTGAACAGTTGCTTTTTATGTATTCAGCACCTATGTATAATGTTGTAAAAATGCTCTAGAAGCTAAAGTCGCAGAAATGTCACACATATTTGGCCTGCAACTTTCTGTGCGACAAATTCAGACAGGAAAAATCAGTATAAATCCTTAGAAAATTATCCCCCAGTGTCTCCATCTGCTGGCGGTATTGAATAAGCATTGCTGCACTGATGGGGTATGCATTAGACGAAAAAAAAGAAGAAAAAGAAGAATAATACGCCCAGAAAAGAGGCGAAAAGGAGAAAAACGTAAAAAAACTTGAAAAAAAAGTAAGAGGAAGAGAAGGGAAAAAAAGGTGGAAATGGGTTTAAAAGTGATTTCGGCGGAGAAATATATATATATATATATATATATATATATATATATATATATATATACGCGCACACACACACATAGATATAAACGTATTCTCCGTTGAGATATTGCAGCCGCTGCTGTGTCCAGGCCCAGGAGCCTTAGCACTGTGCTGTGATGTCACTCAATACCACTGACATCACTAGGTGTAAACAACATCTCTCCTTTGCTGTGTATGTGACTATGGAGCTGTTTGGTGATGTCGTCTATTATGGCCTTCATAGAAGCAACAGGAGATTGTTGCATCCATCTTGAACCCTCAGAACTACAGTGCTATGATGTCACTCACTTCCACAGGCCTTGCAGAGTGTAAACAACAACAACCCAGCTTTGTTGTGTATGTAACCATAGGGATTTGTGATGTCACCTAGAACCTTCACAGCAGCGACAGCTTTATGAGGAGCATCAGCACTGCTCTGCCTGAGCAGAACCATCACCGCCATAGGTTGTCAAATAACCCGGATTTAACCCACACAGGTAAGTCCAATGGGGTGCAGGCATGTCCTCTATGCTTACAGCTTCCCGTGGGTGTTGGTTTGATACCGTTTGGGGACAGCCAAGGAGGCATCTGCAGGCAACAAAGGTAGGTGTGTGCTTGTGTGTGTGTTTCCTATGCAGATCCTAAGCCCAGTGTCACATGCAAGTAGGAGGAGTAAGAAGGGTTCCTGGCAAATCCGGGTTATGGATTGCATTTAAAAAGGCCCCGTGGGAGTGCAATGGGCCCCTGTCTTGCTGCTTAGCAATAATGGTATGGGTTTAGGTTCTGCTGTGTGTACTGGTGGTTGACTGCCCCCCAGCCCAGAGTGTGCATGGAAAATTGTCTGGCAGCCTCCCTGACAGCAAGCAGTGATAGTGCCCATGAAGGGGACCTTGTTGGGCCCGCCCCTTTCACGGTTATCGCTTCTCGGCCTTTTGGCTAAGATCAAGTGTAGTATCTGTTCTTATCAGTTTAATATCTGATACGTCCCCTATCTGGGGACCATATATTAAATGGATTTTTGAGAACGGGGGCCGATTTCGAAGCTTGCTTCCGTCGCCCTATGCATTGACCCGATATGGCAGTATCTTCGGGTACAGTGCACCACCCCCTTACAGGGTTAAAAAGAAAGATTCCTACTTTCATTGCTACCTGCTTGCTGGCTAGCCAGCTAGCCAGCCCTGTGGGCCTTGCTGCTGCTGCAGCCAAAAAACAAAAGGTGGTGCTGCTGCTGCTTCTGCTGCTTCTGCTTCTGCTTGTGTCTGGCCCCTGTTGGAGCGTCCAGGCACAGGACTTCTGCTGCTGCTGACTAAATGGCCTCCTTAATTGGATCATTTGAGTAGCCAGCACACCTGTGCAGGTAGGGCATGACATGATAGGCAGCTGCCTTGATAGCGGGTGGGTGCTGAATGTTCCTAATTGACAAAATAAGATTAATGCTTATGAAGAAATATAAAATCTCATCCCTTCCCCAATATCGCGCCACACCCCTACCCCTTAATTCCCTGGTTGAACGTGATGGACATATGTCTTTTTTCGACCGTACTAACTATGTAACTATGTAACATAACATGGGGGGGGGGGGGGGGGGTCTCCTGGCTGTTCACACAGGTGTGTCATTGCTGTACATTGACCATGCATTGCTTCTGTGGTATTGCAAAGGCAAAGACAAATGCTTCCAGCCATCCATTGCACTAATGGATTGGTCATCAGCTGGCTGTCTATGTCCCGCATCAATATAGACCAAAGTACAGAGGGTTAGGCTATGCTATTGTGCACCTACCTGATGCATCAGAAGGTGCGAGGCCCTTGCTAAATTCTGTGCACAGACTTTGAGATCTATGCTTTAGACTGTATCTAAACCTGCTCCAACATGGACTGACATTCTGGCCTACTTTCAGCCGATGCGACTTGTCTGTCGCTGAACAGTCGCTTTTTATGTATTCAGCACCTATGTATAATGTTGTAAAAATGCTCTAGAAGCTAAAGTCGCAGAAATGTCACACATATTTGGCCTGCAACTTTCTGTGCGACAAATTCAGACAGGAAAAATCAGTATAAATCCTTAGAAAATTATCCCCCAGTGTCTCCATCTGCTGGCGGTATTGAATAAGCATTGCTGCACTGATGGGGTATGCATTAGACGAAAAAAAAGAAGAAAAAGAAGAATAATACGCCCAGAAAAGAGGCGAAAAGGAGAAAAACGTAAAAAAACGTGAAAAAAAAGTAAGAGGAAGAGAAGGGAAAAAAAGGTGGAAATGGGTTTAAAAGTGATTTCGGCGGAGAAATATATATATATATATATATATATATATATATATATATATATATATGCGCACACACACACATAGATATAAACGTATTCTCCGTTGAGATATTGCAGCCGCTGCTGTGTCCAGGCCCAGGAGCCTTAGCACTGTGCTGTGATGTCACTCAATACCACTGACATCACTAGGTGTAAACAACATCTCTCCTTTGCTGTGTATGTGACTATGGAGCTGTTTGGTGATGTCGTCTATTACGGCCTTCATAGAAGCAACAGGAGATTGTTGCATCCATCTTGAACCCTCAGAACTACAGTGCTATGATGTCACTCACTTCCACAGGCCTTGCAGAGTGTAAACAACAACAACCCAGCTTTGTTGTGTATGTAACCATAGGGATTTGTGATGTCACCTAGAACCTTCACAGCAGCGACAGCTTTATGAGGAGCATCAGCACTGCTCTGCCTGAGCAGAACCATCACCGCCATAGGTTGTCAAATAACCCGGATTTAACCCACACAGGTAAGTCCAATGAGGTGCAGGCATGTCCTCTATGCTTACAGCTTCCCGTGGGTGTTGGTTTGATACCGTTTGGGGACAGCCAAGGAGGCATCTGCAGGCAACAAAGGTAGGTGTGTGCTTGTGTGTGTGTTTCCTATGCAGATCCTAAGCCCAGTGTCACATGCAAGTAGGAGGAGTAAGAAGGGTTCCTGGCAAATCCGGGTTATGGATTGCATTTAAAAAGGCCCCGTGGGAGTGCAATGGGCCCCTGTCTTGCTGCTTAGCAATAATGGTATGGGTTTAGGTTCTGCTGTGTGTACTGGTGGTTGACTGCCCCCCAGCCCAGAGTGTGCATGGAAAATTGTCTGGCAGCCTCCCTGACAGCAAGCAGTGATAGTGCCCATGAAGGGGACCTTGTTGGGCCCGCCCCTTTCACGGTTATCGCTTCTCGGCCTTTTGGCTAAGATCAAGTGTAGTATCTGTTCTTATCAGTTTAATATCTGATACGTCCCCTATCTGGGGACCATATATTAAATGGATTTTTGAGAACGGGGGCCGATTTCGAAGCTTGCTTCCGTCGCCCTATGCATTGACCCGATATGGCAGTATCTTCGGGTACAGTGCACCACCCCCTTACAGGGTTAAAAAGAAAGATTCCTACTTTCATTGCTACCTGCTTGCTGGCTAGCCAGCTAGCCAGCCCTGTGGGCCTTGCTGCTGCTGCAGCCAAAAAACAAAAGGTGGTGCTGCTGCTGCTTCTGCTGCTTCTGCTTCTGCTTGTGTCTGGCCCCTGTTGGAGCGTCCAGGCACAGGACTTCTGCTGCTGCTGACTAAATGGCCTCCTTAATTGGATCATTTGAGTAGCCAGCACACCTGTGCAGGTAGGGCATGACATGATAGGCAGCTGCCTTGATAGCGGGTGGGTGCTGAATGTTCCTAATTGACAAAATAAGATTAATGCTTATGAAGAAATATAAAATCTCATCCCTTCCCCAATATCGCGCCACACCCCTACCCCTTAATTCCCTGGTTGAACGTGATGGACATATGTCTTTTTTCGACCGTACTAACTATGTAACTATGTAACATAACATGGGGGGGGGGGGGGGGTCTCCTGGCTGTTCACACAGGTGTGTCATTGCTGTACATTGACCATGCATTGCTTCTGTGGTATTGCAAAGGCAAAGACAAATGCTTCCAGCCATCCATTGCACTAATGGATTGGTCATCAGCTGGCTGTCTATGTCCCGCATCAATATAGACCAAAGTACAGAGGGTTAGGCTATGCTATTGTGCACCTACCTGATGCATCAGAAGGTGCGAGGCCCTTGCTAAATTCTGTGCACAGACTTTGAGATCTATGCTTTAGACTGTATCTAAACCTGCTCCAACATGGACTGACATTCTGGCCTACTTTCAGCCGATGCGACTTGTCTGTCGCTGAACAGTCGCTTTTTATGTATTCAGCACCTATGTATAATGTTGTAAAAATGCTCTAGAAGCTAAAGTCGCAGAAATGTCACACATATTTGGCCTGCAACTTTCTGTGCGACAAATTCAGACAGGAAAAATCAGTATAAATCCTTAGAAAATTATCCCCCAGTGTCTCCATCTGCTGGCGGTATTGAATAAGCATTGCTGCACTGATGGGGTATGCATTAGACGAAAAAAAAGAAGAAAAAGAAGAATAATACGCCCAGAAAAGAGGCGAAAAGGAGAAAAACGTAAAAAAACTTGAAAAAAAAGTAAGAGGAAGAGAAGGGAAAAAAAGGTGGAAATGGGTTTAAAAGTGATTTCGGCGGAGAAATATATATATATATATATATATATATATATATATATATATATATATATGCGCACACACACACATAGATATAAACGTATTCTCCGTTGAGATATTGCAGCCGCTGCTGTGTCCAGGCCCAGGAGCCTTAGCACTGTGCTGTGATGTCACTCAATACCACTGACATCACTAGGTGTAAACAACATCTCTCCTTTGCTGTGTATGTGACTATGGAGCTGTTTGGTGATGTCGTCTATTACGGCCTTCATAGAAGCAACAGGAGATTGTTGCATCCATCTTGAACCCTCAGAACTACAGTGCTATGATGTCACTCACTTCCACAGGCCTTGCAGAGTGTAAACAACAACAACCCAGCTTTGTTGTGTATGTAACCATAGGGATTTGTGATGTCACCTAGAACCTTCACAGCAGCGACAGCTTTATGAGGAGCATCAGCACTGCTCTGCCTGAGCAGAACCATCACCGCCATAGGTTGTCAAATAACCCGGATTTAACCCACACAGGTAAGTCCAATGAGGTGCAGGCATGTCCTCTATGCTTACAGCTTCCCGTGGGTGTTGGTTTGATACCGTTTGGGGACAGCCAAGGAGGCATCTGCAGGCAACAAAGGTAGGTGTGTGCTTGTGTGTGTGTTTCCTATGCAGATCCTAAGCCCAGTGTCACATGCAAGTAGGAGGAGTAAGAAGGGTTCCTGGCAAATCCGGGTTATGGATTGCATTTAAAAAGGCCCCGTGGGAGTGCAATGGGCCCCTGTCTTGCTGCTTAGCAATAATGGTATGGGTTTAGGTTCTGCTGTGTGTACTGGTGGTTGACTGCCCCCCAGCCCAGAGTGTGCATGGAAAATTGTCTGGCAGCCTCCCTGACAGCAAGCAGTGATAGTGCCCATGAAGGGGACCTTGTTGGGCCCGCCCCTTTCACGGTTATCGCTTCTCGGCCTTTTGGCTAAGATCAAGTGTAGTATCTGTTCTTATCAGTTTAATATCTGATACGTCCCCTATCTGGGGACCATATATTAAATGGATTTTTGAGAACGGGGGCCGATTTCGAAGCTTGCTTCCGTCGCCCTATGCATTGACCCGATATGGCAGTATCTTCGGGTACAGTGCACCACCCCCTTACAGGGTTAAAAAGAAAGATTCCTACTTTCATTGCTACCTGCTTGCTGGCTAGCCAGCTAGCCAGCCCTGTGGGCCTTGCTGCTGCTGCAGCCAAAAAACAAAAGGTGGTGCTGCTGCTGCTTCTGCTGCTTCTGCTTGTGTCTGGCCCCTGTTGGAGCGTCCAGGCACAGGACTTCTGCTGCTGCTGACTAAATGGCCTCCTTAATTGGATCATTTGAGTAGCCAGCACACCTGTGCAGGTAGGGCATGACATGATAGGCAGCTGCCTTGATAGCGGGTGGGTGCTGAATGTTCCTAATTGACAAAATAAGATTAATGCTTATGAAGAAATATAAAATCTCATCCCTTCCCCAATATCGCGCCACACCCCTACCCCTTAATTCCCTGGTTGAACGTGATGGACATATGTCTTTTTTCGACCGTACTAACTATGTAACTATGTAACATAACATGGGGGGGGGGTCTCCTGGCTGTTCACACAGGTGTGTCATTGCTGTACATTGACCATGCATTGCTTCTGTGGTATTGCAAAGGCAAAGACAAATGCTTCCAGCCATCCATTGCACTAATGGATTGGTCATCAGCTGGCTGTCTATGTCCCGCATCAATATAGACCAAAGTACAGAGGGTTAGGCTATGCTATTGTGCACCTACCTGATGCATCAGAAGGTGCGAGGCCCTTGCTAAATTCTGTGCACAGACTTTGAGATCTATGCTTTAGACTGTATCTAAACCTGCTCCAACATGGACTGACATTCTGGCCTACTTTCAGCCGATGCGACTTGTCTGTCGCTGAACAGTCGCTTTTTATGTATTCAGCACCTATGTATAATGTTGTAAAAATGCTCTAGAAGCTAAAGTCGCAGAAATGTCACACATATTTGGCCTGCAACTTTCTGTGCGACAAATTCAGACAGGAAAAATCAGTATAAATCCTTAGAAAATTATCCCCCAGTGTCTCCATCTGCTGGCGGTATTGAATAAGCATTGCTGCACTGATGGGGTATGCATTAGACGAAAAAAAAGAAGAAAAAGAAGAATAATACGCCCAGAAAAGAGGCGAAAAGGAGAAAAACGTAAAAAAACGTGAAAAAAAAGTAAGAGGAAGAGAAGGGAAAAAAAGGTGGAAATGGGTTTAAAAGTGATTTCGGCGGAGAAATATATATATATATATATATATATATCTATATATATATAGATATATATATATATGCGCACACACACACATAGATATAAACGTATTCTCCGTTGAGATATTGCAGCCGCTGCTGTGTCCAGGCCCAGGAGCCTTAGCACTGTGCTGTGATGTCACTCAATACCACTGACATCACTAGGTGTAAACAACATCTCTCCTTTGCTGTGTATGTGACTATGGAGCTGTTTGGTGATGTCGTCTATTACGGCCTTCATAGAAGCAACAGGAGATTGTTGCATCCATCTTGAACCCTCAGAACTACAGTGCTATGATGTCACTCACTTCCACAGGCCTTGCAGAGTGTAAACAACAACAACCCAGCTTTGTTGTGTATGTAACCATAGGGATTTGTGATGTCACCTAGAACCTTCACAGCAGCGACAGCTTTATGAGGAGCATCAGCACTGCTCTGCCTGAGCAGAACCATCACCGCCATAGGTTGTCAAATAACCCGGATTTAACCCACACAGGTAAGTCCAATGGGGTGCAGGCATGTCCTCTATGCTTACAGCTTCCCGTGGGTGTTGGTTTGATACCGTTTGGGGACAGCCAAGGAGGCATCTGCAGGCAACAAAGGTAGGTGTGTGCTTGTGTGTGTGTTTCCTATGCAGATCCTAAGCCCAGTGTCACATGCAAGTAGGAGGAGTAAGAAGGGTTCCTGGCAAATCCGGGTTATGGATTGCATTTAAAAAGGCCCCGTGGGAGTGCAATGGGCCCCTGTCTTGCTGCTTAGCAATAATGGTATGGGTTTAGGTTCTGCTGTGTGTACTGGTGGTTGACTGCCCCCCAGCCCAGAGTGTGCATGGAAAATTGTCTGGCAGCCTCCCTGACAGCAAGCAGTGATAGTGCCCATGAAGGGGACCTTGTTGGGCCCGCCCCTTTCACGGTTATCGCTTCTCGGCCTTTTGGCTAAGATCAAGTGTAGTATCTGTTCTTATCAGTTTAATATCTGATACGTCCCCTATCTGGGGACCATATATTAAATGGATTTTTGAGAACGGGGGCCGATTTCGAAGCTTGCTTCCGTCGCCCTATGCATTGACCCGATATGGCAGTATCTTCGGGTACAGTGCACCACCCCCTTACAGGGTTAAAAAGAAAGATTCCTACTTTCATTGCTACCTGCTTGCTGGCTAGCCAGCTAGCCAGCCCTGTGGGCCTTGCTGCTGCTGCAGCCAAAAAACAAAAGGTGGTGCTGCTGCTGCTTCTGCTGCTTCTGCTTGTGTCTGGCCCCTGTTGGAGCGTCCAGGCACAGGACTTCTGCTGCTGCTGACTAAATGGCCTCCTTAATTGGATCATTTGAGTAGCCAGCACACCTGTGCAGGTAGGGCATGACATGATAGGCAGCTGCCTTGATAGCGGGTGGGTGCTGAATGTTCCTAATTGACAAAATAAGATTAATGCTTATGAAGAAATATAAAATCTCATCCCTTCCCCAATATCGCGCCACACCCCTACCCCTTAATTCCCTGGTTGAACGTGATGGACATATGTCTTTTTTCGACCGTACTAACTATGTAACTATGTAACATAACATGGGGGGGGGGGGGGGGGGTCTCCTGGCTGTTCACACAGGTGTGTCATTGCTGTACATTGACCATGCATTGCTTCTGTGGTATTGCAAAGGCAAAGACAAATGCTTCCAGCCATCCATTGCACTAATGGATTGGTCATCAGCTGGCTGTCTATGTCCCGCATCAATATAGACCAAAGTACAGAGGGTTAGGCTATGCTATTGTGCACCTACCTGATGCATCAGAAGGTGCGAGGCCCTTGCTAAATTCTGTGCACAGACTTTGAGATCTATGCTTTAGACTGTATCTAAACCTGCTCCAACATGGACTGACATTCTGGCCTACTTTCAGCCGATGCGACTTGTCTGTCGCTGAACAGTCGCTTTTTATGTATTCAGCACCTATGTATAATGTTGTAAAAATGCTCTAGAAGCTAAAGTCGCAGAAATGTCACACATATTTGGCCTGCAACTTTCTGTGCGACAAATTCAGACAGGAAAAATCAGTATAAATCCTTAGAAAATTATCCCCCAGTGTCTCCATCTGCTGGCGGTATTGAATAAGCATTGCTGCACTGATGGGGTATGCATTAGACGAAAAAAAAGAAGAAAAAGAAGAATAATACGCCCAGAAAAGAGGCGAAAAGGAGAAAAACGTAAAAAAACGTGAAAAAAAAGTAAGAGGAAGAGAAGGGAAAAAAAGGTGGAAATGGGTTTAAAAGTGATTTCGGCGGAGAAATATATATATATATATATATATATATATATATATATATATATATATGCGCACACACACACATAGATATAAACGTATTCTCCGTTGAGATATTGCAGCCGCTGCTGTGTCCAGGCCCAGGAGCCTTAGCACTGTGCTGTGATGTCACTCAATACCACTGACATCACTAGGTGTAAACAACATCTCTCCTTTGCTGTGTATGTGACTATGGAGCTGTTTGGTGATGTCGTCTATTACGGCCTTCATAGAAGCAACAGGAGATTGTTGCATCCATCTTGAACCCTCAGAACTACAGTGCTATGATGTCACTCACTTCCACAGGCCTTGCAGAGTGTAAACAACAACAACCCAGCTTTGTTGTGTATGTAACCAAAGGGATTTGTGATGTCACCTAGAACCTTCACAGCAGCGACAGCTTTATGAGGAGCATCAGCACTGCTCTGCCTGAGCAGAACCATCACCGCCATAGGTTGTCAAATAACCCGGATTTAACCCACACAGGTAAGTCCAATGGGGTGCAGGCATGTCCTCTATGCTTACAGCTTCCCGTGGGTGTTGGTTTGATACCGTTTGGGGACAGCCAAGGAGGCATCTGCAGGCAACAAAGGTAGGTGTGTGCTTGTGTGTGTGTTTCCTATGCAGATCCTAAGCCCAGTGTCACATGCAAGTAGGAGGAGTAAGAAGGGTTCCTGGCAAATCCGGGTTATGGATTGCATTTAAAAAGGCCCCGTGGGAGTGCAATGGGCCCCTGTCTTGCTGCTTAGCAATAATGGTATGGGTTTAGGTTCTGCTGTGTGTACTGGTGGTTGACTGCCCCCCAGCCCAGAGTGTGCATGGAAAATTGTCTGGCAGCCTCCCTGACAGCAAGCAGTGATAGTGCCCATGAAGGGGACCTTGTTGGGCCCGCCCCTTTCACGGTTATCGCTTCTCGGCCTTTTGGCTAAGATCAAGTGTAGTATCTGTTCTTATCAGTTTAATATCTGATACGTCCCCTATCTGGGGACCATATATTAAATGGATTTTTGAGAACGGGGGCCGATTTCGAAGCTTGCTTCCGTCGCCCTATGCATTGACCCGATATGGCAGTATCTTCGGGTACAGTGCACCACCCCCTTACAGGGTTAAAAAGAAAGATTCCTACTTTCATTGCTACCTGCTTGCTGGCTAGCCAGCTAGCCAGCCCTGTGGGCCTTGCTGCTGCTGCAGCCAAAAAACAAAAGGTGGTGCTGCTGCTGCTTCTGCTGCTTCTGCTTCTGCTTGTGTCTGGCCCCTGTTGGAGCGTCCAGGCACAGGACTTCTGCTGCTGCTGACTAAATGGCCTCCTTAATTGGATCATTTGAGTAGCCAGCACACCTGTGCAGGTAGGGCATGACATGATAGGCAGCTGCCTTGATAGCGGGT
Organism: Hyla sarda; assembly: GCF_029499605.1. Classification (NCBI taxonomy): domain Eukaryota; kingdom Metazoa; phylum Chordata; class Amphibia; order Anura; family Hylidae; genus Hyla; species Hyla sarda. Next base: position 96,579 of record NW_026611023.1, read on the forward strand.
GGGTGCTGAATGTTCCTAATTGACAAAATAAGATTAATGCTTATGAAGAAATATAAAATCTCATCCCTTCCCCAATATCGCGCCACACCCCTACCCCTTAATTCCCTGGTTGAACGTGATGGACATATGTCTTTTTTCGACCGTACTAACTATGTAACTATGTAACATAACATGGGGGGGGGGGGGTCTCCTGGCTGTTCACACAGGTGTGTCATTGCTGTACATTGACCATGCATTGCTTCTGTGGTATTGCAAAGGCAAAGACAAATGCTTCCAGCCATCCATTGCACTAATGGATTGGTCATCAGCTGGCTGTCTATGTCCCGCATCAATATAGACCAAAGTACAGAGGGTTAGGCTATGCTATTGTGCACCTACCTGATGCATCAGAAGGTGCGAGGCCCTTGCTAAATTCTGTGCACAGACTTTGAGATCTATGCTTTAGACTGTATCTAAACCTGCTCCAACATGGACTGACATTCTGGCCTACTTTCAGCCGATGCGACTTGTCTGTCGCTGAACAGTCGCTTTTTATGTATTCAGCACCTATGTATAATGTTGTAAAAATGCTCTAGAAGCTAAAGTCGCAGAAATGTCACACATATTTGGCCTGCAACTTTCTGTGCGACAAATTCAGACAGGAAAAATCAGTATAAATCCTTAGAAAATTATCCCCCAGTGTCTCCATCTGCTGGCGGTATTGAATAAGCATTGCTGCACTGATGGGGTATGCATTAGACGAAAAAAAAGAAGAAAAAGAAGAATAATACGCCCAGAAAAGAGGCGAAAAGGAGAAAAACGTAAAAAAACGTGAAAAAAAAGTAAGAGGAAGAGAAGGGAAAAAAAGGTGGAAATGGGTTTAAAAGTGATTTCGGCGGAGAATATATATATATATATATATATATATATATATATATATATATATATATGCGCACACACACACATAGATATAAACGTATTCTCCGTTGAGATATTGCAGCCGCTGCTGTGTCCAGGCCCAGGAGCCTTAGCACTGTGCTGTGATGTCACTCAATACCACTGACATCACTAGGTGTAAACAACATCTCTCCTTTGCTGTGTATGTGACTATGGAGCTGTTTGGTGATGTCGTCTATTACGGCCTTCATAGAAGCAACAGGAGATTGTTGCATCCATCTTGAACCCTCAGAACTACAGTGCTATGATGTCACTCACTTCCACAGGCCTTGCAGAGTGTAAACAACAACAACCCAGCTTTGTTGTGTATGTAACCATAGGGATTTGTGATGTCACCTAGAACCTTCACAGCAGCGACAGCTTTATGAGGAGCATCAGCACTGCTCTGCCTGAGCAGAACCATCACCGCCATAGGTTGTCAAATAACCCGGATTTAACCCACACAGGTAAGTCCAATGGGGTGCAGGCATGTCCTCTATGCTTACAGCTTCCCGTGGGTGTTGGTTTGATACCGTTTGGGGACAGCCAAGGAGGCATCTGCAGGCAACAAAGGTAGGTGTGTGCTTGTGTGTGTGTTTCCTATGCAGATCCTAAGCCCAGTGTCACATGCAAGTAGGAGGAGTAAGAAGGGTTCCTGGCAAATCCGGGTTATGGATTGCATTTAAAAAGGCCCCGTGGGAGTGCAATGGGCCCCTGTCTTGCTGCTTAGCAATAATGGTATGGGTTTAGGTTCTGCTGTGTGTACTGGTGGTTGACTGCCCCCCAGCCCAGAGTGTGCATGGAAAATTGTCTGGCAGCCTCCCTGACAGCAAGCAGTGATAGTGCCCATGAAGGGGACCTTGTTGGGCCCGCCCCTTTCACGGTTATCGCTTCTCGGCCTTTTGGCTAAGATCAAGTGTAGTATCTGTTCTTATCAGTTTAATATCTGATACGTCCCCTATCTGGGGACCATATATTAAATGGATTTTTGAGAACGGGGGCCGATTTCGAAGCTTGCTTCCGTCGCCCTATGCATTGACCCGATATGGCAGTATCTTCGGGTACAGTGCACCACCCCCTTACAGGGTTAAAAAGAAAGATTCCTACTTTCATTGCTACCTGCTTGCTGGCTAGCCAGCTAGCCAGCCCTGTGGGCCTTGCTGCTGCTGCAGCCAAAAAACAAAAGGTGGTGCTGCTGCTGCTTCTGCTGCTTCTGCTTCTGCTTGTGTCTGGCCCCTGTTGGAGCGTCCAGGCACAGGACTTCTGCTGCTGCTGACTAAATGGCCTCCTTAATTGGATCATTTGAGTAGCCAGCACACCTGTGCAGGTAGGGCATGACATGATAGGCAGCTGCCTTGATAGCGGGTGGGTGCTGAATGTTCCTAATTGACAAAATAAGATTAATGCTTATGAAGAAATATAAAATCTCATCCCTTCCCCAATATCGCGCCACACCCCTACCCCTTAATTCCCTGGTTGAACGTGATGGACATATGTCTTTTTTCGACCGTACTAACTATGTAACTATGTAACATAACATGGGGGGGGGGGGGGGGGTCTCCTGGCTGTTCACACAGGTGTGTCATTGCTGTACATTGACCATGCATTGCTTCTGTGGTATTGCAAAGGCAAAGACAAATGCTTCCAGCCATCCATTGCACTAATGGATTGGTCATCAGCTGGCTGTCTATGTCCCGCATCAATATAGACCAAAGTACAGAGGGTTAGGCTATGCTATTGTGCACCTACCTGATGCATCAGAAGGTGCGAGGCCCTTGCTAAATTCTGTGCACAGACTTTGAGATCTATGCTTTAGACTGTATCTAAACCTGCTCCAACATGGACTGACATTCTGGCCTACTTTCAGCCGATGCGACTTGTCTGTCGCTGAACAGTCGCTTTTTATGTATTCAGCACCTATGTATAATGTTGTAAAAATGCTCTAGAAGCTAAAGTCGCAGAAATGTCACACATATTTGGCCTGCAACTTTCTGTGCGACAAATTCAGACAGGAAAAATCAGTATAAATCCTTAGAAAATTATCCCCCAGTGTCTCCATCTGCTGGCGGTATTGAATAAGCATTGCTGCACTGATGGGGTATCCATTAGACGAAAAAAAAGAAGAAAAAGAAGAATAATACGCCCAGAAAAGAGGCGAAAAGGAGAAAAACGTAAAAAAACGTGAAAAAAAAGTAAGAGGAAGAGAAGGGAAAAAAAGGTGGAAATGGGTTTAAAAGTGATTTCGGCGGAGAAATATATATATATATATATATATATATATATATATATATATATATGCGCACACACACACATAGATATAAACGTATTCTCCGTTGAGATATTGCAGCCGCTGCTGTGTCCAGGCCCAGGAGCCTTAGCACTGTGCTGTGATGTCACTCAATACCACTGACATCACTAGGTGTAAACAACATCTCTCCTTTGCTGTGTATGTGACTATGGAGCTGTTTGGTGATGTCGTCTATTACGGCCTTCATAGAAGCAACAGGAGATTGTTGCATCCATCTTGAACCCTCAGAACTACAGTGCTATGATGTCACTCACTTCCACAGGCCTTGCAGAGTGTAAACAACAACAACCCAGCTTTGTTGTGTATGTAACCATAGGGATTTGTGATGTCACCTAGAACCTTCACAGCAGCGACAGCTTTATGAGGAGCATCAGCACTGCTCTGCCTGAGCAGAACCATCACCGCCATAGGTTGTCAAATAACCCGGATTTAACCCACACAGGTAAGTCCAATGGGGTGCAGGCATGTCCTCTATGCTTACAGCTTCCCGTGGGTGTTGGTTTGATACCGTTTGGGGACAGCCAAGGAGGCATCTGCAGGCAACAAAGGTAGGTGTGTGCTTGTGTGTGTGTTTCCTATGCAGATCCTAAGCCCAGTGTCACATGCAAGTAGGAGGAGTAAGAAGGGTTCCTGGCAAATCCGGGTTATGGATTGCATTTAAAAAGGCCCCGTGGGAGTGCAATGGGCCCCTGTCTTGCTGCTTAGCAATAATGGTATGGGTTTAGGTTCTGCTGTGTGTACTGGTGGTTGACTGCCCCCCAGCCCAGAGTGTGCATGGAAAATTGTCTGGCAGCCTCCCTGACAGCAAGCAGTGATAGTGCCCATGAAGGGGACCTTGTTGGGCCCGCCCCTTTCACGGTTATCGCTTCTCGGCCTTTTGGCTAAGATCAAGTGTAGTATCTGTTCTTATCAGTTTAATATCTGATACGTCCCCTATCTGGGGACCATATATTAAATGGATTTTTGAGAACGGGGGCCGATTTCGAAGCTTGCTTCCGTCGCCCTATGCATTGACCCGATATGGCAGTATCTTCGGGTACAGTGCACCACCCCCTTACAGGGTTAAAAAGAAAGATTCCTACTTTCATTGCTACCTGCTTGCTGGCTAGCCAGCTAGCCAGCCCTGTGGGCCTTGCTGCTGCTGCAGCCAAAAAACAAAAGGTGGTGCTTCTGCTGCTTCTGCTTGTGTCTGGCCCCTGTTGGAGCGTCCAGGCACAGGACTTCTGCTGCTGCTGACTAAATGGCCTCCTTAATTGGATCATTTGAGTAGCCAGCACACCTGTGCAGGTAGGGCATGACATGATAGGCAGCTGCCTTGATAGCGGGTGGGTGCTGAATGTTCCTAATTGACAAAATAAGATTAATGCTTATGAAGAAATATAAAATCTCATCCCTTCCCCAATATCGCGCCACACCCCTACCCCTTAATTCCCTGGTTGAACGTGATGGACATATGTCTTTTTTCGACCGTACTAACTATGTAACTATGTAACATAACATGGGGGGGGGGGGGGGGTCTCCTGGCTGTTCACACAGGTGTGTCATTGCTTTACATTGACCATGCATTGCTTCTGTGGTATTGCAAAGGCAAAGACAAATGCTTCCAGCCATCCATTGCACTAATGGATTGGTCATCAGCTGGCTGTCTATGTCCCGCATCAATATAGACCAAAGTACAGAGGGTTAGGCTATGCTATTGTGCACCTACCTGATGCATCAGAAGGTGCGAGGCCCTTGCTAAATTCTGTGCACAGACTTTGAGATCTATGCTTTAGACTGTATCTAAACCTGCTCCAACATGGACTGACATTCTGGCCTACTTTCAGCCGATGCGACTTGTCTGTCGCTGAACAGTCGCTTTTTATGTATTCAGCACCTATGTATAATGTTGTAAAAATGCTCTAGAAGCTAAAGTCGCAGAAATGTCACACATATTTGGCCTGCAACTTTCTGTGCGACAAATTCAGACAGGAAAAATCAGTATAAATCCTTAGAAAATTATCCCCCAGTGTCTCCATCTGCTGGCGGTATTGAATAAGCATTGCTGCACTGATGGGGTATGCATTAGACGAAAAAAAAGAAGAAAAAGAAGAATAATACGCCCAGAAAAGAGGCGAAAAGGAGAAAAACGTAAAAAAACGTGAAAAAAAAGTAAGAGGAAGAGAAGGGAAAAAAAGGTGGAAATGGGTTTAAAAGTGATTTCGGCGGAGAAATATATATATATATATATATATATATATATATATATATGCGCACACACACACATAGATATAAACGTATTCTCCGTTGAGATATTGCAGCCGCTGCTGTGTCCAGGCCCAGGAGCCTTAGCACTGTGCTGTGATGTCACTCAATACCACTGACATCACTAGGTGTAAACAACATCTCTCCTTTGCTGTGTATGTGACTATGGAGCTGTTTGGTGATGTCGTCTATTACGGCCTTCATAGAAGCAACAGGAGATTGTTGCATCCATCTTGAACCCTCAGAACTACAGTGCTATGATGTCACTCACTTCCACAGGCCTTGCAGAGTGTAAACAACAACAACCCAGCTTTGTTGTGTATGTAACCATAGGGATTTGTGATGTCACCTAGAACCTTCACAGCAGCGACAGCTTTATGAGGAGCATCAGCACTGCTCTGCCTGAGCAGAACCATCACCGCCATAGGTTGTCAAATAACCCGGATTTAACCCACACAGGTAAGTCCAATGGGGTGCAGGCATGTCCTCTATGCTTACAGCTTCCCGTGGGTGTTGGTTTGATACCGTTTGGGGACAGCCAAGGAGGCATCTGCAGGCAACAAAGGTAGGTGTGTGCTTGTGTGTGTGTTTCCTATGCAGATCCTAAGCCCAGTGTCACATGCAAGTAGGAGGAGTAAGAAGGGTTCCTGGCAAATCCGGGTTATGGATTGCATTTAAAAAGGCCCCGTGGGAGTGCAATGGGCCCCTGTCTTGCTGCTTAGCAATAATGGTATGGGTTTAGGTTCTGCTGTGTGTACTGGTGGTTGACTGCCCCCCAGCCCAGAGTGTGCATGGAAAATTGTCTGGCAGCCTCCCTGACAGCAAGCAGTGATAGTGCCCATGAAGGGGACCTTGTTGGGCCCGCCCCTTTCACGGTTATCGCTTCTCGGCCTTTTGGCTAAGATCAAGTGTAGTATCTGTTCTTATCAGTTTAATATCTGATACGTCCCCTATCTGGGGACCATATATTAAATGGATTTTTGAGAACGGGGGCCGATTTCGAAGCTTGCTTCCGTCGCCCTATGCATTGACCCGATATGGCAGTATCTTCGGGTACAGTGCACCACCCCCTTACAGGGTTAAAAAGAAAGATTCCTACTTTCATTGCTACCTGCTTGCTGGCTAGCCAGCTAGCCAGCCCTGTGGGCCTTGCTGCTGCTGCAGCCAAAAAACAAAAGGTGGTGCTGCTGCTGCTTCTGCTGCTTCTGCTTGTGTCTGGCCCCTGTTGGAGCGTCCAGGCACAGGACTTCTGCTGCTGCTGACTAAATGGCCTCCTTAATTGGATCATTTGAGTAGCCAGCACACCTGTGCAGGTAGGGCATGACATGATGGGCAGCTGCCTTGATAGCGGGTGGGTGCTGAATGTTCCTAATTGACAAAATAAGATTAATGCTTATGAAGAAATATAAAATCTCATCCCTTCCCCAATATCGCGCCACACCCCTACCCCTTAATTCCCTGGTTGAACGTGATGGACATATGTCTTTTTTCGACCGTACTAACTATGTAACTATGTAACATAACATGGGGGGGGGGGGGGGGGGTCTCCTGGCTGTTCACACAGGTGTGTCATTGCTGTACATTGACCATGCATTGCTTCTGTGGTATTGCAAAGGCAAAGACAAATGCTTCCAGCCATCCATTGCACTAATGGATTGGTCATCAGCTGGCTGTCTATGTCCCGCATCAATATAGACCAAAGTACAGAGGGTTAGGCTATGCTATTGTGCACCTACCTGATGCATCAGAAGGTGCGAGGCCCTTGCTAAATTCTGTGCACAGACTTTGAGATCTATGCTTTAGACTGTATCTAAACCTGCTCCAACATGGACTGACATTCTGGCCTACTTTCAGCCGATGCGACTTGTCTGTCGCTGAACAGTCGCTTTTTATGTATTCAGCACCTATGTATAATGTTGTAAAAATGCTCTAGAAGCTAAAGTCGCAGAAATGTCACACATATTTGGCCTGCAACTTTCTGTGCGACAAATTCAGACAGGAAAAATCAGTATAAATCCTTAGAAAATTATCCCCCAGTGTCTCCATCTGCTGGCGGTATTGAATAAGCATTGCTGCACTGATGGGGTATGCATTAGACGAAAAAAAAGAAGAAAAAGAAGAATAATACGCCCAGAAAAGAGGCGAAAAGGAGAAAAACGTAAAAAAACGTGAAAAAAAAGTAAGAGGAAGAGAAGGGAAAAAAAGGTGGAAATGGGTTTAAAAGTGATTTCGGCGGAGAAATATATATATATATATATATATATATATATATATATATATATATATATATATGCGCACACACACACATAGATATAAACGTATTCTCCGTTGAGATATTGCAGCCGCTGCTGTGTCCAGGCCCAGGAGCCTTAGCACTGTGCTGTGATGTCACTCAATACCACTGACATCACTAGGTGTAAACAACATCTCTCCTTTGCTGTGTATGTGACTATGGAGCTGTTTGGTGATGTCGTCTATTACGGCCTTCATAGAAGCAACAGGAGATTGTTGCATCCATCTTGAACCCTCAGAACTACAGTGCTATGATGTCACTCACTTCCACAGGCCTTGCAGAGTGTAAACAACAACAACCCAGCTTTGTTGTGTATGTAACCAAAGGGATTTGTGATGTCACCTAGAACCTTCACAGCAGCGACAGCTTTATGAGGAGCATCAGCACTGCTCTGCCTGAGCAGAACCATCACCGCCATAGGTTGTCAAATAACCCGGATTTAACCCACACAGGTAAGTCCAATGGGGTGCAGGCATGTCCTCTATGCTTACAGCTTCCCGTGGGTGTTGGTTTGATACCGTTTGGGGACAGCCAAGGAGGCATCTGCAGGCAACAAAGGTAGGTGTGTGCTTGTGTGTGTGTTTCCTATGCAGATCCTAAGCCCAGTGTCACATGCAAGTAGGAGGAGTAAGAAGGGTTCCTGGCAAATCCGGGTTATGGATTGCATTTAAAAAGGCCCCGTGGGAGTGCAATGGGCCCCTGTCTTGCTGCTTAGCAATAATGGTATGGGTTTAGGTTCTGCTGTGTGTACTGGTGGTTGACTGCCCCCCAGCCCAGAGTGTGCATGGAAAATTGTCTGGCAGCCTCCCTGACAGCAAGCAGTGATAGTGCCCATGAAGGGGACCTTGTTGGGCCCGCCCCTTTCACGGTTATCGCTTCTCGGCCTTTTGGCTAAGATCAAGTGTAGTATCTGTTCTTATCAGTTTAATATCTGATACGTCCCCTATCTGGGGACCATATATTAAATGGATTTTTGAGAACGGGGGCCGATTTCGAAGCTTGCTTCCGTCGCCCTATGCATTGACCCGATATGGCAGTATCTTCGGGTACAGTGCACCACCCCCTTACAGGGTTAAAAAGAAAGATTCCTACTTTCATTGCTACCTGCTTGCTGGCTAGCCAGCTAGCCAGCCCTGTGGGCCTTGCTGCTGCTGCAGCCAAAAAACAAAAGGTGGTGCTGCTGCTGCTTCTGCTGCTTCTGCTTCTGCTTGTGTCTGGCCCCTGTTGGAGCGTCCAGGCACAGGACTTCTGCTGCTGCTGACTAAATGGCCTCCTTAATTGGATCATTTGAGTAGCCAGCACACCTGTGCAGGTAGGGCATGACATGATAGGCAGCTGCCTTGATAGCGGGTGGGTGCTGAATGTTCCTAATTGACAAAATAAGATTAATGCTTATGAAGAAATATAAAATCTCATCCCTTCCCCAATATCGCGCCACACCCCTACCCCTTAATTCCCTGGTTGAACGTGATGGACATATGTCTTTTTTCGACCGTACTAACTATGTAACTATGTAACATAACATGGGGGGGGGGGGGGGGTCTCCTGGCTGTTCACACAGGTGTGTCATTGCTGTACATTGACCATGCATTGCTTCTGTGGTATTGCAAAGGCAAAGACAAATGCTTCCAGCCATCCATTGCACTAATGGATTGGTCATCAGCTGGCTGTCTATGTCCCGCATCAATATAGACCAAAGTACAGAGGGTTAGGCTATGCTATTGTGCACCTACCTGATGCATCAGAAGGTGCGAGGCCCTTGCTAAATTCTTTGCACAGACTTTGAGATCTATGCTTTAGACTGTATCTAAACCTGCTCCAACATGGACTGACATTCTGGCCTACTTTCAGCCGATGCGACTTGTCTGTCGCTGAACAGTCGCTTTTTATGTATTCAGCACCTATGTATAATGTTGTAAAAATGCTCTAGAAGCTAAAGTCGCAGAAATGTCACACATATTTGGCCTGCAACTTTCTGTGCGACAAATTCAGACAGGAAAAATCAGTATAAATCCTTAGAAAATTATCCCCCAGTGTCTCCATCTGCTGGCGGTATTGAATAAGCATTGCTGCACTGATGGGGTATGCATTAGACGAAAAAAAAGAAGAAAAAGAAGAATAATACGCCCAGAAAAGAGGCGAAAAGGAGAAAAACGTAAAAAAACGTGAAAAAAAAGTAAGAGGAAGAGAAGGGAAAAAAAGGTGGAAATGGGTTTAAAAGTGATTTCGGCGGAGAAATATATATATATATATATATATATATATATATATATATATATATATATGCGCACACACACACATAGATATAAACGTATTCTCCGTTGAGATATTGCAGCCGCTGCTGTGTCCAGGCCCAGGAGCCTTAGCACTGTGCTGTGATGTCACTCAATACCACTGACATCACTAGGTGTAAACAACATCTCTCCTTTGCTGTGTATGTGACTATGGAGCTGTTTGGTGATGTCGTCTATTACGGCCTTCATAGAAGCAACAGGAGATTGTTGCATCCATCTTGAACCCTCAGAACTACAGTGCTATGATGTCACTCACTTCCACAGGCCTTGCAGAGTGTAAACAACAACAACCCAGCTTTGTTGTGTATGTAACCAAAGGGATTTGTGATGTCACCTAGAACCTTCACAGCAGCGACAACTTTATGAGGAGCATCAGCACTGCTCTGCCTGAGCAGAACCATCACCGCCATAGGTTGTCAAATAACCCGGATTTAACCCACACAGGTAAGTCCAATGGGGTGCAGGCATGTCCTCTATGCTTACAGCTTCCCGTGGGTGTTGGTTTGATACCGTTTGGGGACAGCCAAGGAGGCATCTGCAGGCAACAAAGGTAGGTGTGTGCTTGTGTGTGTGTTTCCTATGCAGATCCTAAGCCCAGTGTCACATGCAAGTAGGAGGAGTAAGAAGGGTTCCTGGCAAATCCGGGTTATGGATTGCATTTAAAAAGGCCCCGTGGGAGTGCAATGGGCCCCTGTCTTGCTGCTTAGCAATAATGGTATGGGTTTAGGTTCTGCTGTGTGTACTGGTGGTTGACTGCCCCCCAGCCCAGAGTGTGCATGGAAAATTGTCTGGCAGCCTCCCTGACAGCAAGCAGTGATAGTGCCCATGAAGGGGACCTTGTTGGGCCCGCCCCTTTCACGGTTATCGCTTCTCGGCCTTTTGGCTAAGATCAAGTGTAGTATCTGTTCTTATCAGTTTAATATCTGATACGTCCCCTATCTGGGGACCATATATTAAATGGATTTTTGAGAACGGGGGCCGATTTCGAAGCTTGCTTCCGTCGCCCTATGCATTGACCCGATATGGCAGTATCTTCGGGTACAGTGCACCACCCCCTTACAGGGTTAAAAAGAAAGATTCCTACTTTCATTGCTACCTGCTTGCTGGCTAGCCAGCTAGCCAGCCCTGTGGGCCTTGCTGCTGCTGCAGCCAAAAAACAAAAGGTGGTGCTGCTGCTGCTTCTGCTGCTTCTGCTTCTGCTTGTGTCTGGCCCCTGTTGGAGCGTCCAGGCACAGGACTTCTGCTGCTGCTGACTAAATGGCCTCCTTAATTGGATCATTTGAGTAGCCAGCACACCTGTGCAGGTAGGGCATGACATGATAGGCAGCTGCCTTGATAGCGGGTGGGTGCTGAATGTTCCTAATTGACAAAATAAGATTAATGCTTATGAAGAAATATAAAATCTCATCCCTTCCCCAATATCGCGCCACACCCCTACCCCTTAATTCCCTGGTTGAACGTGATGGACATATGTCTTTTTTCGACCGTACTAACTATGTAACTATGTAACATAACATGGGGGGGTCTCCTGGCTGTTCACACAGGTGTGTCATTGCTGTACATTGACCATGCATTGCTTCTGTGGTATTGCAAAGGCAAAGACAAATGCTTCCAGCCATCCATTGCACTAATGGATTGGTCATCAGCTGGCTGTCTATGTCCCGCATCAATATAGACCAAAGTACAGAGGGTTAGGCTATGCTATTGTGCACCTACCTGATGCATCAGAAGGTGCGAGGCCCTTGCTAAATTCTGTGCACAGACTTTGAGATCTATGCTTTAGACTGTATCTAAACCTGCTCCAACATGGACTGACATTCTGGCCTACTTTCAGCCGATGCGACTTGTCTGTCGCTGAACAGTCGCTTTTTATGTATTCAGCACCTATGTATAATGTTGTAAAAATGCTCTAGAAGCTAAAGTCGCAGAAATGTCACACATATTTGGCCTGCAACTTTCTGTGCGACAAATTCAGACAGGAAAAATCAGTACAAATCCTTAGAAAATTATCCCCCAGTGTCTCCATCTGCTGGCGGTATTGAATAAGCATTGCTGCACTGATGGGGTATGCATTAGACGAAAAAAAAGAAGAAAAAGAAGAATAATACGCCCAGAAAAGAGGCGAAAAGGAGAAAAACGTAAAAAAACGTGAAAAAAAAGTAAGAGGAAGAGAAGGGAAAAAAAGGTGGAAATGGGTTTAAAAGTGATTTCGGCGGAGAAATATATATATATATATATATATATATATATATATATATGCGCACACACACACATAGATATAAACGTATTCTCCGTTGAGATATTGCAGCCGCTGCTGTGTCCAGGCCCAGGAGCCTTAGCACTGTGCTGTGATGTCACTCAATACCACTGACATCACTAGGTGTAAACAACATCTCTCCTTTGCTGTGTATGTGACTATGGAGCTGTTTGGTGATGTCGTCTATTACGGCCTTCATAGAAGCAACAGGAGATTGTTGCATCCATCTTGAACCCTCAGAACTACAGTGCTATGATGTCACTCACTTCCACAGGCCTTGCAGAGTGTAAACAACAACAACCCAGCTTTGTTGTGTATGTAACCAAAGGGATTTGTGATGTCACCTAGAACCTTCACAGCAGCGACAGCTTTATGAGGAGCATCAGCACTGCTCTGCCTGAGCAGAACCATCACCGCCATAGGTTGTCAAATAACCCGGATTTAACCCACACAGGTAAGTCCAATGGGGTGCAGGCATGTCCTCTATGCTTACAGCTTCCCGTGGGTGTTGGTTTGATACCGTTTGGGGACAGCCAAGGAGGCATCTGCAGGCAACAAAGGTAGGTGTGTGCTTGTGTGTGTGTTTCCTATGCAGATCCTAAGCCCAGTGTCACATGCAAGTAGGAGGAGTAAGAAGGGTTCCTGGCAAATCCGGGTTATGGATTGCATTTAAAAAGGCCCCGTGGGAGTGCAATGGGCCCCTGTCTTGCTGCTTAGCAATAATGGTATGGGTTTAGGTTCTGCTGTGTGTACTGGTGGTTGACTGCCCCCCAGCCCAGAGTGTGCATGGAAAATTGTCTGGCAGCCTCCCTGACAGCAAGCAGTGATAGTGCCCATGAAGGGGACCTTGTTGGGCCCGCCCCTTTCACGGTTATCGCTTCTCGGCCTTTTGGCTAAGATCAAGTGTAGTATCTGTTCTTATCAGTTTAATATCTGATACGTCCCCTATCTGGGGACCATATATTAAATGGATTTTTGAGAACGGGGGCCGATTTCGAAGCTTGCTTCCGTCGCCCTATGCATTGACCCGATATGGCAGTATCTTCGGGTACAGTGCACCACCCCCTTACAGGGTTAAAAAGAAAGATTCCTACTTTCATTGCTACCTGCTTGCTGGCTAGCCAGCTAGCCAGCCCTGTGGGCCTTGCTGCTGCTGCAGCCAAAAAACAAAAGGTGGTGCTGCTGCTGCTTCTGCTGCTTCTGCTTCTGCTTGTGTCTGGCCCCTGTTGGAGCGTCCAGGCACAGGACTTCTGCTGCTGCTGACTAAATGGCCTCCTTAATTGGATCATTTGAGTAGCCAGCACACCTGTGCAGGTAGGGCATGACATGATAGGCAGCTGCCTTGATAGCGGGTGGGTGCTGAATGTTCCTAATTGACAAAATAAGATTAATGCTTATGAAGAAATATAAAATCTCATCCCTTCCCCAATATCGCGCCACACCCCTACCCCTTAATTCCCTGGTTGAACGTGATGGACATATGTCTTTTTTCGACCGTACTAACTATGTAACTATGTAACATAACATGGGGGGGGGGGGGGGTCTCCTGGCTGTTCACACAGGTGTGTCATTGCTGTACATTGACCATGCATTGCTTCTGTGGTATTGCAAAGGCAAAGACAAATGCTTCCAGCCATCCATTGCACTAATGGATTGGTCATCAGCTGGCTGTCTATGTCCCGCATCAATATAGACCAAAGTACAGAGGGTTAGGCTATGCTATTGTGCACCTACCTGATGCATCAGAAGGTGCGAGGCCCTTGCTAAATTCTGTGCACAGACTTTGAGATCTATGCTTTAGACTGTATCTAAACCTGCTCCAACATGGACTGACATTCTGGCCTACTTTCAGCCGATGCGACTTGTCTGTCGCTGAACAGTCGCTTTTTATGTATTCAGCACCTATGTATAATGTTGTAAAAATGCTCTAGAAGCTAAAGTCGCAGAAATGTCACACATATTTGGCCTGCAACTTTCTGTGCGACAAATTCAGACAGGAAAAATCAGTATAAATCCTTAGAAAATTATCCCCCAGTGTCTCCATCTGCTGGCGGTATTGAATAAGCATTGCTGCACTGATGGGGTATGCATTAGACGAAAAAAAAGAAGAAAAAGAAGAATAATACGCCCAGAAAAGAGGCGAAAAGGAGAAAAACGTAAAAAAACGTGAAAAAAAAGTAAGAGGAAGAGAAGGGAAAAAAAGGTGGAAATGGGTTTAAAAGTGATTTCGGCGGAGAAATATATATATATATATATATATATATATATATATATATATATATATATATATATATGCGCACACACACACATAGATATAAACGTATTCTCCGTTGAGATATTGCAGCCGCTGCTGTGTCCAGGCCCAGGAGCCTTAGCACTGTGCTGTGATGTCACTCAATACCACTGACATCACTAGGTGTAAACAACATCTCTCCTTTGCTGTGTATGTGACTATGGAGCTGTTTGGTGATGTCGTCTATTACGGCCTTCATAGAAGCAACAGGAGATTGTTGCATCCATCTTGAACCCTCAGAACTACAGTGCTATGATGTCACTCACTTCCACAGGCCTTGCAGAGTGTAAACAACAACAACCCAGCTTTGTTGTGTATGTAACCATAGGGATTTGTGATGTCACCTAGAACCTTCACAGCAGCGACAGCTTTATGAGGAGCATCAGCACTGCTCTGCCTGAGCAGAACCATCACCGCCATAGGTTGTCAAATAACCCGGATTTAACCCACACAGGTAAGTCCAATGGGGTGCAGGCATGTCCTCTATGCTTACAGCTTCCCGTGGGTGTTGGTTTGATACCGTTTGGGGACAGCCAAGGAGGCATCTGCAGGCAACAAAGGTAGGTGTGTGCTTGTGTGTGTGTTTCCTATGCAGATCCTAAGCCCAGTGTCACATGCAAGTAGGAGGAGTAAGAAGGGTTCCTGGCAAATCCGGGTTATGGATTGCATTTAAAAAGGCCCCGTGGGAGTGCAATGGGCCCCTGTCTTGCTGCTTAGCAATAATGGTATGGGTTTAGGTTCTGCTGTGTGTACTGGTGGTTGACTGCCCCCCAGCCCAGAGTGTGCATGGAAAATTGTCTGGCAGCCTCCCTGACAGCAAGCAGTGATAGTGCCCATGAAGGGGACCTTGTTGGGCCCGCCCCTTTCACGGTTATCGCTTCTCGGCCTTTTGGCTAAGATCAAGTGTAGTATCTGTTCTTATCAGTTTAATATCTGATACGTCCCCTATCTGGGGACCATATATTAAATGGATTTTTGAGAACG
Organism: Hyla sarda; assembly: GCF_029499605.1. Classification (NCBI taxonomy): domain Eukaryota; kingdom Metazoa; phylum Chordata; class Amphibia; order Anura; family Hylidae; genus Hyla; species Hyla sarda. The sequence continues at coordinate 112,167 of NW_026611023.1, forward strand.
GGGGCCGATTTCGAAGCTTGCTTCCGTCGCCCTATGCATTGACCCGATATGGCAGTATCTTCGGGTACAGTGCACCACCCCCTTACAGGGTTAAAAAGAAAGATTCCTACTTTCATTGCTACCTGCTTGCTGGCTAGCCAGCTAGCCAGCCCTGTGGGCCTTGCTGCTGCTGCAGCCAAAAAACAAAAGGTGGTGCTGCTGCTGCTTCTGCTGCTTCTGCTTCTGCTTGTGTCTGGCCCCTGTTGGAGCGTCCAGGCACAGGACTTCTGCTGCTGCTGACTAAATGGCCTCCTTAATTGGATCATTTGAGTAGCCAGCACACCTGTGCAGGTAGGGCATGACATGATAGGCAGCTGCCTTGATAGCGGGTGGGTGCTGAATGTTCCTAATTGACAAAATAAGATTAATGCTTATGAAGAAATATAAAATCTCATCCCTTCCCCAATATCGCGCCACACCCCTACCCCTTAATTCCCTGGTTGAACGTGATGGACATATGTCTTTTTTCGACCGTACTAACTATGTAACTATGTAACATAACATGGGGGGGGGGGGGGGGGTCTCCTGGCTGTTCACACAGGTGTGTCATTGCTGTACATTGACCATGCATTGCTTCTGTGGTATTGCAAAGGCAAAGACAAATGCTTCCAGCCATCCATTGCACTAATGGATTGGTCATCAGCTGGCTGTCTATGTCCCGCATCAATATAGACCAAAGTACAGAGGGTTAGGCTATGCTATTGTGCACCTACCTGATGCATCAGAAGGTGCGAGGCCCTTGCTAAATTCTGTGCACAGACTTTGAGATCTATGCTTTAGACTGTATCTAAACCTGCTCCAACATGGACTGACATTCTGGCCTACTTTCAGCCGATGCGACTTGTCTGTCGCTGAACAGTCGCTTTTTATGTATTCAGCACCTATGTATAATGTTGTAAAAATGCTCTAGAAGCTAAAGTCGCAGAAATGTCACACATATTTGGCCTGCAACTTTCTGTGCGACAAATTCAGACAGGAAAAATCAGTATAAATCCTTAGAAAATTATCCCCCAGTGTCTCCATCTGCTGGCGGTATTGAATAAGCATTGCTGCACTGATGGGGTATGCATTAGACGAAAAAAAAGAAGAAAAAGAAGAATAATACGCCCAGAAAAGAGGCGAAAAGGAGAAAAACGTAAAAAAACGTGAAAAAAAAGTAAGAGGAAGAGAAGGGAAAAAAAGGTGGAAATGGGTTTAAAAGTGATTTCGGCGGAGAAATATATATATATATATATATATATATATATATATATATATATATGCGCACACACACACATAGATATAAACGTATTCTCCGTTGAGATATTGCAGCCGCTGCTGTGTCCAGGCCCAGGAGCCTTAGCACTGTGCTGTGATGTCACTCAATACCACTGACATCACTAGGTGTAAACAACATCTCTCCTTTGCTGTGTATGTGACTATGGAGCTGTTTGGTGATGTCGTCTATTACGGCCTTCATAGAAGCAACAGGAGATTGTTGCATCCATCTTGAACCCTCAGAACTACAGTGCTATGATGTCACTCACTTCCACAGGCCTTGCAGAGTGTAAACAACAACAACCCAGCTTTGTTGTGTATGTAACCATAGGGATTTGTGATGTCACCTAGAACCTTCACAGCAGCGACAGCTTTATGAGGAGCATCAGCACTGCTCTGCCTGAGCAGAACCATCACCGCCATAGGTTGTCAAATAACCCGGATTTAACCCACACAGGTAAGTCCAATGGGGTGCAGGCATGTCCTCTATGCTTACAGCTTCCCGTGGGTGTTGGTTTGATACCGTTTGGGGACAGCCAAGGAGGCATCTGCAGGCAACAAAGGTAGGTGTGTGCTTGTGTGTGTGTTTCCTATGCAGATCCTAAGCCCAGTGTCACATGCAAGTAGGAGGAGTAAGAAGGGTTCCTGGCAAATCCGGGTTATGGATTGCATTTAAAAAGGCCCCGTGGGAGTGCAATGGGCCCCTGTCTTGCTGCTTAGCAATAATGGTATGGGTTTAGGTTCTGCTGTGTGTACTGGTGGTTGACTGCCCCCCAGCCCAGAGTGTGCATGGAAAATTGTCTGGCAGCCTCCCTGACAGCAAGCAGTGATAGTGCCCATGAAGGGGACCTTGTTGGGCCCGCCCCTTTCACGGTTATCGCTTCTCGGCCTTTTGGCTAAGATCAAGTGTAGTATCTGTTCTTATCAGTTTAATATCTGATACGTCCCCTATCTGGGGACCATATATTAAATGGATTTTTGAGAACGGGGGCCGATTTCGAAGCTTGCTTCCGTCGCCCTATGCATTGACCCGATATGGCAGTATCTTCGGGTACAGTGCACCACCCCCTTACAGGGTTAAAAAGAAAGATTCCTACTTTCATTGCTACCTGCTTGCTGGCTAGCCAGCTAGCCAGCCCTGTGGGCCTTGCTGCTGCTGCAGCCAAAAAACAAAAGGTGGTGCTGCTGCTGCTTCTGCTGCTTCTGCTTGTGTCTGGCCCCTGTTGGAGCGTCCAGGCACAGGACTTCTGCTGCTGCTGACTAAATGGCCTCCTTAATTGGATCATTTGAGTAGCCAGCACACCTGTGCAGGTAGGGCATGACATGATGGGCAGCTGCCTTGATAGCGGGTGGGTGCTGAATGTTCCTAATTGACAAAATAAGATTAATGCTTATGAAGAAATATAAAATCTCATCCCTTCCCCAATATCGCGCCACACCCCTACCCCTTAATTCCCTGGTTGAACGTGATGGACATATGTCTTTTTTCGACCGTACTAACTATGTAACTATGTAACATAACATGGGGGGGGGGGGGGTCTCCTGGCTGTTCACACAGGTGTGTCATTGCTGTACATTGACCATGCATTGCTTCTGTGGTATTGCAAAGGCAAAGACAAATGCTTCCAGCCATCCATTGCACTAATGGATTGGTCATCAGCTGGCTGTCTATGTCCCGCATCAATATAGACCAAAGTACAGAGGGTTAGGCTATGCTATTGTGCACCTACCTGATGCATCAGAAGGTGCGAGGCCCTTGCTAAATTCTGTGCACAGACTTTGAGATCTATGCTTTAGACTGTATCTAAACCTGCTCCAACATGGACTGACATTCTGGCCTACTTTCAGCCGATGCGACTTGTCTGTCGCTGAACAGTCGCTTTTTATGTATTCAGCACCTATGTATAATGTTGTAAAAATGCTCTAGAAGCTAAAGTCGCAGAAATGTCACACATATTTGGCCTGCAACTTTCTGTGCGACAAATTCAGACAGGAAAAATCAGTATAAATCCTTAGAAAATTATCCCCCAGTGTCTCCATCTGCTGGCGGTATTGAATAAGCATTGCTGCACTGATGGGGTATGCATTAGACGAAAAAAAAGAAGAAAAAGAAGAATAATACGCCCAGAAAAGAGGCGAAAAGGAGAAAAACGTAAAAAAACGTGAAAAAAAAGTAAGAGGAAGAGAAGGGAAAAAAAGGTGGAAATGGGTTTAAAAGTGATTTCGGCGGAGAAATATATATATATATATATATATATATATATATATATATATATATATATATATGCGCACACACACACATAGATATAAACGTATTCTCCGTTGAGATATTGCAGCCGCTGCTGTGTCCAGGCCCAGGAGCCTTAGCACTGTGCTGTGATGTCACTCAATACCACTGACATCACTAGGTGTAAACAACATCTCTCCTTTGCTGTGTATGTGACTATGGAGCTGTTTGGTGATGTCGTCTATTACGGCCTTCATAGAAGCAACAGGAGATTGTTGCATCCATCTAGAACCCTCAGAACTACAGTGCTATGATGTCACTCACTTCCACAGGCCTTGCAGAGTGTAAACAACAACAACCCAGCTTTGTTGTGTATGTAACCATAGGGATTTGTGATGTCACCTAGAACCTTCACAGCAGCGACAGCTTTATGAGGAGCATCAGCACTGCTCTGCCTGAGCAGAACCATCACCGCCATAGGTTGTCAAATAACCCGGATTTAACCCACACAGGTAAGTCCAATGGGGTGCAGGCATGTCCTCTATGCTTACAGCTTCCCGTGGGTGTTGGTTTGATACCGTTTGGGGACAGCCAAGGAGGCATCTGCAGGCAACAAAGGTAGGTGTGTGCTTGTGTGTGTGTTTCCTATGCAGATCCTAAGCCCAGTGTCACATGCAAGTAGGAGGAGTAAGAAGGGTTCCTGGCAAATCCGGGTTATGGATTGCATTTAAAAAGGCCCCGTGGGAGTGCAATGGGCCCCTGTCTTGCTGCTTAGCAATAATGGTATGGGTTTAGGTTCTGCTGTGTGTACTGGTGGTTGACTGCCCCCCAGCCCAGAGTGTGCATGGAAAATTGTCTGGCAGCCTCCCTGACAGCAAGCAGTGATAGTGCCCATGAAGGGGACCTTGTTGGGCCCGCCCCTTTCACGGTTATCGCTTCTCGGCCTTTTGGCTAAGATCAAGTGTAGTATCTGTTCTTATCAGTTTTCATGCTGGTGGGGATGGGTGCTGCATGGAGGATGCAGGTGTACCAGGGCTTTCCGGGGCTGGTTCTGAGGAATCAGCTCGACGGCTGCCCCGATGTGACCTGTTCCCTCCGGGTCTCGCCATGAGGCTGAGAGGGTCTAGAGCCGAGGTACTTTTGTGCCTCGGGGAGTGGTGACCCCGAGGTGCCGAAACTCACTGGGAGGATAGACTCACTGAGTTGAAGCACGGGCACCATAATCTCTTCACCTTGTGGCACTCACCTCTTGATTCCCGGCCTTCTGGCTAGGATCAGAGAAATTTTTATAGATCCGGCCGGATGTCCGGGCAGTATATCTGCACACATTCACTTATTTATTTATTTTTCGTCACTGTGTCACTTTTTGCGTGTTGTGTGTTCACAGGATTTGTCAGGATGCGGTAGCCCTTCTGGGTGTCCCTCCTGGCGGTCTAGGGGAGGTGTGTGTGGCCATTAGGTTCCGCACCTCCCTGCAAACACCCCGGGTACTCCTGCTTGGCAGGGTACCTACCGTAATCGGCTCTGCGGGCAGATACCTTGGCTAACGCCAAGGGGGATGCCGGGAGCATTTGTGGTCCCCTAGTAGCTTCGGCGAAAAGGGACATCGAACCTGGAACCTCGCAGGTACCTTTTGGTCCGGAGGCGAAGGGTAAGGTTTGTTGGGGGGCCTCTCTCCTATCGGAGAAGGGCTTGCGATAGACCGCATCCTTTGTGCACGTTTTTTTAGTGTAACACGTTTGCACTTTTTCTTGCACTTTGGGTGAATCGAAAGCACGTTCCTCGGCTTTAGATAAAAATAAAAAAAAAAATCTGTTCTTATCAGTTTAATATCTGATACGTCCCCTATCTGGGGACCATATATTAAATGGATTTTTGAGAACGGGGGCCGATTTCGAAGCTTGCTTCCGTCGCCCTATGCATTGACCCGATATGGCAGTATCTTCGGGTACAGTGCACCACCCCCTTACAGGGTTAAAAAGAAAGATTCCTACTTTCATTGCTACCTGCTTGCTGGCTAGCCAGCTAGCCAGCCCTGTGGGCCTTGCTGCTGCTGCAGCCAAAAAACAAAAGGTGGTGCTGCTGCTGCTTCTGCTTCTGCTTGTGTCTGGCCCCTGTTGGAGCGTCCAGGCACAGGACTTCTGCTGCTGCTGACTAAATGGCCTCCTTAATTGGATCATTTGAGTAGCCAGCACACCTGTGCAGGTAGGGCATGACATGATAGGCAGCTGCCTTGATAGCGGGTGGGTGCTGAATGTTCCTAATTGACAAAATAAGATTAATGCTTATGAAGAAATATAAAATCTCATCCCTTCCCCAATATCGCGCCACACCCCTACCCCTTAATTCCCTGGTTGAACGTGATGGACATATGTCTTTTTTCGACCGTACTAACTATGTAACTATGTAACATAACATGGGGGGGGGGGGGGGGGTCTCCTGGCTGTTCACACAGGTGTGTCATTGCTGTACATTGACCATGCATTGCTTCTGTGGTATTGCAAAGGCAAAGACAAATGCTTCCAGCCATCCATTGCACTAATGGATTGGTCATCAGCTGGCTGTCTATGTCCCGCATCAATATAGACCAAAGTACAGAGGGTTAGGCTATGCTATTGTGCACCTACCTGATGCATCAGAAGGTGCGAGGCCCTTGCTAAATTCTGTGCACAGACTTTGAGATCTATGCTTTAGACTGTATCTAAACCTGCTCCAACATGGACTGACATTCTGGCCTACTTTCAGCCGATGCGACTTGTCTGTCGCTGAACAGTCGCTTTTTATGTATTCAGCACCTATGTATAATGTTGTAAAAATGCTCTAGAAGCTAAAGTCGCAGAAATGTCACACATATTTGGCCTGCAACTTTCTGTGCGACAAATTCAGACAGGAAAAATCAGTATAAATCCTTAGAAAATTATCCCCCAGTGTCTCCATCTGCTGGCGGTATTGAATAAGCATTGCTGCACTGATGGGGTATGCATTAGACGAAAAAAAAGAAGAAAAAGAAGAATAATACGCCCAGAAAAGAGGCGAAAAGGAGAAAAACGTAAAAAAACGTGAAAAAAAAGTAAGAGGAAGAGAAGGGAAAAAAAGGTGGAAATGGGTTTAAAAGTGATTTCGGCGGAGAAATATATATATATATATATATATATATATATATATATGCGCACACACACACATAGATATAAACGTATTCTCCGTTGAGATATTGCAGCCGCTGCTGTGTCCAGGCCCAGGAGCCTTAGCACTGTGCTGTGATGTCACTCAATACCACTGACATCACTAGGTGTAAACAACATCTCTCCTTTGCTGTGTATGTGACTATGGAGCTGTTTGGTGATGTCGTCTATTACGGCCTTCATAGAAGCAACAGGAGATTGTTGCATCCATCTTGAACCCTCAGAACTACAGTGCTATGATGTCACTCACTTCCACAGGCCTTGCAGAGTGTAAACAACAACAACCCAGCTTTGTTGTGTATGTAACCATAGGGATTTGTGATGTCACCTAGAACCTTCACAGCAGCGACAGCTTTATGAGGAGCATCAGCACTGCTCTGCCTGAGCAGAACCATCACCGCCATAGGTTGTCAAATAACCCGGATTTAACCCACACAGGTAAGTCCAATGGGGTGCAGGCATGTCCTCTATGCTTACAGCTTCCCGTGGGTGTTGGTTTGATACCGTTTGGGGACAGCCAAGGAGGCATCTGCAGGCAACAAAGGTAGGTGTGTGCTTGTGTGTGTGTTTCCTATGCAGATCCTAAGCCCAGTGTCACATGCAAGTAGGAGGAGTAAGAAGGGTTCCTGGCAAATCCGGGTTATGGATTGCATTTAAAAAGGCCCCGTGGGAGTGCAATGGGCCCCTGTCTTGCTGCTTAGCAATAATGGTATGGGTTTAGGTTCTGCTGTGTGTACTGGTGGTTGACTGCCCCCCAGCCCAGAGTGTGCATGGAAAATTGTCTGGCAGCCTCCCTGACAGCAAGCAGTGATAGTGCCCATGAAGGGGACCTTGTTGGGCCCGCCCCTTTCACGGTTATCGCTTCTCGGCCTTTTGGCTAAGATCAAGTGTAGTATCTGTTCTTATCAGTTTAATATCTGATACGTCCCCTATCTGGGGACCATATATTAAATGGATTTTTGAGAACGGGGGCCGATTTCGAAGCTTGCTTCCGTCGCCCTATGCATTGACCCGATATGGCAGTATCTTCGGGTACAGTGCACCACCCCCTTACAGGGTTAAAAAGAAAGATTCCTACTTTCATTGCTACCTGCTTGCTGGCTAGCCAGCTAGCCAGCCCTGTGGGCCTTGCTGCTGCTGCAGCCAAAAAACAAAAGGTGGTGCTGCTGCTGCTTCTGCTGCTTCTGCTTGTGTCTGGCCCCTGTTGGAGCGTCCAGGCACAGGACTTCTGCTGCTGCTGACTAAATGGCCTCCTTAATTGGATCATTTGAGTAGCCAGCACACCTGTGCAGGTAGGGCATGACATGATAGGCAGCTGCCTTGATAGCGGGTGGGTGCTGAATGTTCCTAATTGACAAAATAAGATTAATGCTTATGAAGAAATATAAAATCTCATCCCTTCCCCAATATCGCGCCACACCCCTACCCCTTAATTCCCTGGTTGAACGTGATGGACATATGTCTTTTTTCGACCGTACTAACTATGTAACTATGTAACATAACATGGGGGGGGGGGGGGTCTCCTGGCTGTTCACACAGGTGTGTCATTGCTGTACATTGACCATGCATTGCTTCTGTGGTATTGCAAAGGCAAAGACAAATGCTTCCAGCCATCCATTGCACTAATGGATTGGTCATCAGCTGGCTGTCTATGTCCCGCATCAATATAGACCAAAGTACAGAGGGTTAGGCTATGCTATTGTGCACCTACCTGATGCATCAGAAGGTGCGAGGCCCTTGCTAAATTCTGTGCACAGACTTTGAGATCTATGCTTTAGACTGTATCTAAACCTGCTCCAACATGGACTGACATTCTGGCCTACTTTCAGCCGATGCGACTTGTCTGTCGCTGAACAGTCGCTTTTTATGTATTCAGCACCTATGTATAATGTTGTAAAAATGCTCTAGAAGCTAAAGTCGCAGAAATGTCACACATATTTGGCCTGCAACTTTCTGTGCGACAAATTCAGACAGGAAAAATCAGTATAAATCCTTAGAAAATTATCCCCCAGTGTCTCCATCTGCTGGCGGTATTGAATAAGCATTGCTGCACTGATGGGGTATGCATTAGACGAAAAAAAAGAAGAAAAAGAAGAATAATACGCCCAGAAAAGAGGCGAAAAGGAGAAAAACGTAAAAAAACGTGAAAAAAAAGTAAGAGGAAGAGAAGGGAAAAAAAGGTGGAAATGGGTTTAAAAGTGATTTCGGCGGAGAAATATATATATATATATATATATATATATATATATATATATATGCGCACACACACACATAGATATAAACGTATTCTCCGTTGAGATATTGCAGCCGCTGCTGTGTCCAGGCCCAGGAGCCTTAGCACTGTGCTGTGATGTCACTCAATACCACTGACATCACTAGGTGTAAACAACATCTCTCCTTTGCTGTGTATGTGACTATGGAGCTGTTTGGTGATGTCGTCTATTACGGCCTTCATAGAAGCAACAGGAGATTGTTGCATCCATCTTGAACCCTCAGAACTACAGTGCTATGATGTCACTCACTTCCACAGGCCTTGCAGAGTGTAAACAACAACAACCCAGCTTTGTTGTGTATGTAACCAAAGGGATTTGTGATGTCACCTAGAACCTTCACAGCAGCGACAGCTTTATGAGGAGCATCAGCACTGCTCTGCCTGAGCAGAACCATCACCGCCATAGGTTGTCAAATAACCCGGATTTAACCCACACAGGTAAGTCCAATGGGGTGCAGGCATGTCCTCTATGCTTACAGCTTCCCGTGGGTGTTGGTTTGATACCGTTTGGGGACAGCCAAGGAGGCATCTGCAGGCAACAAAGGTAGGTGTGTGCTTGTGTGTGTGTTTCCTATGCAGATCCTAAGCCCAGTGTCACATGCAAGTAGGAGGAGTAAGAAGGGTTCCTGGCAAATCCGGGTTATGGATTGCATTTAAAAAGGCCCCGTGGGAGTGCAATGGGCCCCTGTCTTGCTGCTTAGCAATAATGGTATGGGTTTAGGTTCTGCTGTGTGTACTGGTGGTTGACTGCCCCCCAGCCCAGAGTGTGCATGGAAAATTGTCTGGCAGCCTCCCTGACAGCAAGCAGTGATAGTGCCCATGAAGGGGACCTTGTTGGGCCCGCCCCTTTCACGGTTATCGCTTCTCGGCCTTTTGGCTAAGATCAAGTGTAGTATCTGTTCTTATCAGTTTAATATCTGATACGTCCCCTATCTGGGGACCATATATTAAATGGATTTTTGAGAACGGGGGCCGATTTCGAAGCTTGCTTCCGTCGCCCTATGCATTGACCCGATATGGCAGTATCTTCGGGTACAGTGCACCACCCCCTTACAGGGTTAAAAAGAAAGATTCCTACTTTCATTGCTACCTGCTTGCTGGCTAGCCAGCTAGCCAGCCCTGTGGGCCTTGCTGCTGCTGCAGCCAAAAAACAAAAGGTGGTGCTGCTGCTGCTTCTGCTGCTTCTGCTTCTGCTTGTGTCTGGCCCCTGTTGGAGCGTCCAGGCACAGGACTTCTGCTGCTGCTGACTAAATGGCCTCCTTAATTGGATCATTTGAGTAGCCAGCACACCTGTGCAGGTAGGGCATGACATGATAGGCAGCTGCCTTGATAGCGGGTGGGTGCTGAATGTTCCTAATTGACAAAATAAGATTAATGCTTATGAAGAAATATAAAATCTCATCCCTTCCCCAATATCGCGCCACACCCCTACCCCTTAATTCCCTGGTTGAACGTGATGGACATATGTCTTTTTTCGACCGTACTAACTATGTAACTATGTAACATAACATGGGGGGGGGGGGGGGGTCTCCTGGCTGTTCACACAGGTGTGTCATTGCTGTACATTGACCATGCATTGCTTCTGTGGTATTGCAAAGGCAAAGACAAATGCTTCCAGCCATCCATTGCACTAATGGATTGGTCATCAGCTGGCTGTCTATGTCCCGCATCAATATAGACCAAAGTACAGAGGGTTAGGCTATGCTATTGTGCACCTACCTGATGCATCAGAAGGTGCGAGGCCCTTGCTAAATTCTGTGCACAGACTTTGAGATCTATGCTTTAGACTGTATCTAAACCTGCTCCAACATGGACTGACATTCTGGCCTACTTTCAGCCGATGCGACTTGTCTGTCGCTGAACAGTCGCTTTTTATGTATTCAGCACCTATGTATAATGTTGTAAAAATGCTCTAGAAGCTAAAGTCGCAGAAATGTCACACATATTTGGCCTGCAACTTTCTGTGCGACAAATTCAGACAGGAAAAATCAGTATAAATCCTTAGAAAATTATCCCCCAGTGTCTCCATCTGCTGGCGGTATTGAATAAGCATTGCTGCACTGATGGGGTATGCATTAGACGAAAAAAAAGAAGAAAAAGAAGAATAATACGCCCAGAAAAGAGGCGAAAAGGAGAAAAACGTAAAAAAACGTGAAAAAAAAGTAAGAGGAAGAGAAGGGAAAAAAAGGTGGAAATGGGTTTAAAAGTGATTTCGGCGGAGAAATATATATATATATATATATATATATATATATATATATATATATATGCGCACACACACACATAGATATAAACGTATTCTCCGTTGAGATATTGCAGCCGCTGCTGTGTCCAGGCCCAGGAGCCTTAGCACTGTGCTGTGATGTCACTCAATACCACTGACATCACTAGGTGTAAACAACATCTCTCCTTTGCTGTGTATGTGACTATGGAGCTGTTTGGTGATGTCGTCTATTACGGCCTTCATAGAAGCAACAGGAGATTGTTGCATCCATCTTGAACCCTCAGAACTACAGTGCTATGATGTCACTCACTTCCACAGGCCTTGCAGAGTGTAAACAACAACAACCCAGCTTTGTTGTGTATGTAACCATAGGGATTTGTGATGTCACCTAGAACCTTCACAGCAGCGACAGCTTTATGAGGAGCATCAGCACTGCTCTGCCTGAGCAGAACCATCACCGCCATAGGTTGTCAAATAACCCGGATTTAACCCACACAGGTAAGTCCAATGGGGTGCAGGCATGTCCTCTATGCTTACAGCTTCCCGTGGGTGTTGGTTTGATACCGTTTGGGGACAGCCAAGGAGGCATCTGCAGGCAACAAAGGTAGGTGTGTGCTTGTGTGTGTGTTTCCTATGCAGATCCTAAGCCCAGTGTCACATGCAAGTAGGAGGAGTAAGAAGGGTTCCTGGCAAATCCGGGTTATGGATTGCATTTAAAAAGGCCCCGTGGGAGTGCAATGGGCCCCTGTCTTGCTGCTTAGCAATAATGGTATGGGTTTAGGTTCTGCTGTGTGTACTGGTGGTTGACTGCCCCCCAGCCCAGAGTGTGCATGGAAAATTGTCTGGCAGCCTCCCTGACAGCAAGCAGTGATAGTGCCCATGAAGGGGACCTTGTTGGGCCCGCCCCTTTCACGGTTATCGCTTCTCGGCCTTTTGGCTAAGATCAAGTGTAGTATCTGTTCTTATCAGTTTAATATCTGATACGTCCCCTATCTGGGGACCATATATTAAATGGATTTTTGAGAACGGGGGCCGATTTCGAAGCTTGCTTCCGTCGCCCTATGCATTGACCCGATATGGCAGTATCTTCGGGTACAGTGCACCACCCCCTTACAGGGTTAAAAAGAAAGATTCCTACTTTCATTGCTACCTGCTTGCTGGCTAGCCAGCTAGCCAGCCCTGTGGGCCTTGCTGCTGCTGCAGCCAAAAAACAAAAGGTGGTGCTGCTGCTGCTTCTGCTGCTTCTGCTTCTGCTTGTGTCTGGCCCCTGTTGGAGCGTCCAGGCACAGGACTTCTGCTGCTGCTGACTAAATGGCCTCCTTAATTGGATCATTTGAGTAGCCAGCACACCTGTGCAGGTAGGGCATGACATGATAGGCAGCTGCCTTGATAGCGGGTGGGTGCTGAATGTTCCTAATTGACAAAATAAGATTAATGCTTATGAAGAAATATAAAATCTCATCCCTTCCCCAATATCGCGCCACACCCCTACCCCTTAATTCCCTGGTTGAACGTGATGGACATATGTCTTTTTTCGACCGTACTAACTATGTAACTATGTAACATAACATGGGGGGGGGGGGGGGGGTCTCCTGGCTGTTCACACAGGTGTGTCATTGCTGTACATTGACCATGCATTGCTTCTGTGGTATTGCAAAGGCAAAGACAAATGCTTCCAGCCATCCATTGCACTAATGGATTGGTCATCAGCTGGCTGTCTATGTCCCGCATCAATATAGACCAAAGTACAGAGGGTTAGGCTATGCTATTGTGCACCTACCTGATGCATCAGAAGGTGCGAGGCCCTTGCTAAATTCTGTGCACAGACTTTGAGATCTATGCTTTAGACTGTATCTAAACCTGCTCCAACATGGACTGACATTCTGGCCTACTTTCAGCCGATGCGACTTGTCTGTCGCTGAACAGTCGCTTTTTATGTATTCAGCACCTATGTATAATGTTGTAAAAATGCTCTAGAAGCTAAAGTCGCAGAAATGTCACACATATTTGGCCTGCAACTTTCTGTGCGACAAATTCAGACAGGAAAAATCAGTATAAATCCTTAGAAAATTATCCCCCAGTGTCTCCATCTGCTGGCGGTATTGAATAAGCATTGCTGCACTGATGGGGTATGCATTAGACGAAAAAAAAGAAGAAAAAGAAGAATAATACGCCCAGAAAAGAGGCGAAAAGGAGAAAAACGTAAAAAAACGTGAAAAAAAAGTAAGAGGAAGAGAAGGGAAAAAAAGGTGGAAATGGGTTTAAAAGTGATTTCGGCGGAGAAATATATATATATATATATATATATATATATATATATATATATATATGCGCACACACACACATAGATATAAACGTATTCTCCGTTGAGATATTGCAGCCGCTGCTGTGTCCAGGCCCAGGAGCCTTAGCACTGTGCTGTGATGTCACTCAATACCACTGACATCACTAGGTGTAAACAACATCTCTCCTTTGCTGTGTATGTGACTATGGAGCTGTTTGGTGATGTCGTCTATTACGGCCTTCATAGAAGCAACAGGAGATTGTTGCATCCATCTTGAACCCTCAGAACTACAGTGCTATGATGTCACTCACTTCCACAGGCCTTGCAGAGTGTAAACAACAACAACCCAGCTTTGTTGTGTATGTAACCATAGGGATTTGTGATGTCACCTAGAACCTTCACAGCAGCGACAGCTTTATGAGGAGCATCAGCACTGCTCTGCCTGAGCAGAACCATCACCGCCATAGGTTGTCAAATAACCCGGATTTAACCCACACAGGTAAGTCCAATGGGGTGCAGGCATGTCCTCTATGCTTACAGCTTCCCGTGGGTGTTGGTTTGATACCGTTTGGGGACAGCCAAGGAGGCATCTGCAGGCAACAAAGGTAGGTGTGTGCTTGTGTGTGTGTTTCCTATGCAGATCCTAAGCCCAGTGTCACATGCAAGTAGGAGGAGTAAGAAGGGTTCCTGGCAAATCCGGGTTATGGATTGCATTTAAAAAGGCCCCGTGGGAGTGCAATGGACCCCTGTCTTGCTGCTTAGCAATAATGGTATGGGTTTAGGTTCTGCTGTGTGTACTGGTGGTTGACTGCCCCCCAGCCCAGAGTGTGCATGGAAAATTGTCTGGCAGCCTCCCTGACAGCAAGCAGTGATAGTGCCCATGAAGGGGACCTTGTTGGGCCCGCCCCTTTCACGGTTATCGCTTCTCGGCCTTTTGGCTAAGATCAAGTGTAGTATCTGTTCTTATCAGTTTAATATCTGATACGTCCCCTATCTGGGGACCATATATTAAATGGATTTTTGAGAACGGGGGCCGATTTCGAAGCTTGCTTCCGTCGCCCTATGCATTGACCCGATATTCCGTCGCCCTATGCATTGACCCGATATGGCAGTATCTTCGGGTACAGTGCACCACCCCCTTACAGGGTTAAAAAGAAAGATTCCTACTTTCATTGCTACCTGCTTGCTGGCTAGCCAGCTAGCCAGCCCTGTGGGCCTTGCTGCTGCTGCAGCCAAAAAACAAAAGGTGGTGCTGCTGCTGCTTCTGCTGCTTCTGCTTCTGCTTGTGTCTGGCCCCTGTTGGAGCGTCCAGGCACAGGACTTCTGCTGCTGCTGACTAAATGGCCTCCTTAATTGGATCATTTGAGTAGCCAGCACACCTGTGCAGGTAGGGCATGACATGATAGGCAGCTGCCTTGATAGCGGGTGGGTGCTGAATGTTCCTAATTGACAAAATAAGATTAATGCTTATGAAGAAATATAAAATCTCATCCCTTCCCCAATATCGCGCCACACCCCTACCCCTTAATTCCCTGGTTGAACGTGATGGACATATGTCTTTTTTCGACCGTACTAACTATGTAACTATGTAACATAACATGGGGGGGGGGGGGGGGTCTCCTGGCTGTTCACACAGGTGTGTCATTGCTGTACATTGACCATGCATTGCTTCTGTGGTATTGCAAAGGCAAAGACAAATGCTTCCAGCCATCCATTGCACTAATGGATTGGTCATCAGCTGGCTGTCTATGTCCCGCATCAATATAGACCAAAGTACAGAGGGTTAGGCTATGCTATTGTGCACCTACCTGATGCATCAGAAGGTGCGAGGCCCTTGCTAAATTCTGTGCACAGACTTTGAGATCTATGCTTTAGACTGTATCTAAACCTGCTCCAACATGGACTGACATTCTGGCCTACTTTCAGCCGATGCGACTTGTCTGTCGCTGAACAGTCGCTTTTTATGTATTCAGCACCTATGTATAATGTTGTAAAAATGCTCTAGAAGCTAAAGTCGCAGAAATGTCACACATATTTGGCCTGCAACTTTCTGTGCGACAAATTCAGACAGGAAAAATCAGTATAAATCCTTAGAAAATTATCCCCCAGTGTCTCCATCTGCTGGCGGTATTGAATAAGCATTGCTGCACTGATGGGGTATGCATTAGACGAAAAAAAAGAAGAAAAAGAAGAATAATACGCCCAGAAAAGAGGCGAAAAGGAGAAAAACGTAAAAAAACGTGAAAAAAAAGTAAGAGGAAGAGAAGGGAAAAAAAGGTGGAAATGGGTTTAAAAGTGATTTCGGCGGAGAATATATATATATATATATATATATATATATATATATATATATATATATATATATGCGCACACACACACATAGATATAAACGTATTCTCCGTTGAGATATTGCAGCCGCTGCTGTGTCCAGGCCCAGGAGCCTTAGCACTGTGCTGTGATGTCACTCAATACCACTGACATCACTAGGTGTAAACAACATCTCTCCTTTGCTGTGTATGTGACTATGGAGCTGTTTGGTGATGTCGTCTATTACGGCCTTCATAGAAGCAACAGGAGATTGTTGCATCCATCTTGAACCCTCAGAACTACAGTGCTATGATGTCACTCACTTCCACAGGCCTTGCAGAGTGTAAACAACAACAACCCAGCTTTGTTGTGTATGTAACCAAAGGGATTTGTGATGTCACCTAGAACCTTCACAGCAGCGACAGCTTTATGAGGAGCATCAGCACTGCTCTGCCTGAGCAGAACCATCACCGCCATAGGTTGTCAAATAACCCGGATTTAACCCACACAGGTAAGTCCAATGGGGTGCAGGCATGTCCTCTATGCTTACAGCTTCCCGTGGGTGTTGGTTTGATACCGTTTGGGGACAGCCAAGGAGGCATCTGCAGGCAACAAAGGTAGGTGTGTGCTTGTGTGTGTGTTTCCTATGCAGATCCTAAGCCCAGTGTCACATGCAAGTAGGAGGAGTAAGAAGGGTTCCTGGCAAATCCGGGTTATGGATTGCATTTAAAAAGGCCCCGTGGGAGTGCAATGGGCCCCTGTCTTGCTGCTTAGCAATAATGGTATGGGTTTAGGTTCTGCTGTGTGTACTGGTGGTTGACTGCCCCCCAGCCCAGAGTGTGCATGGAAAATTGTCTGGCAGCCTCCCTGACAGCAAGCAGTGATAGTGCCCATGAAGGGGACCTTGTTGGGCCCGCCCCTTTCACGGTTATCGCTTCTCGGCCTTTTGGCTAAGATCAAGTGTAGTATCTGTTCTTATCAGTTTAATATCTGATACGTCCCCTATCTGGGGACCATATATTAAATGGATTTTTGAGAACGGGGGCCGATTTCGAAGCTTGCTTCCATCGCCCTATGCATTGACCCGATATGGCAGTATCTTCGGGTACAGTGCACCACCCCCTTACAGGGTTAAAAAGAAAGATTCCTACTTTCATTGCTACCTGCTTGCTGGCTAGCCAGCTAGCCAGCCCTGTGGGCCTTGCTGCTGCTGCAGCCAAAAAACAAAAGGTGGTGCTGCTGCTGCTTCTGCTGCTTCTGCTTCTGCTTGTGTCTGGCCCCTGTTGGAGCGTCCAGGCACAGGACTTCTGCTGCTGCTGACTAAATGGCCTCCTTAATTGGATCATTTGAGTAGCCAGCACACCTGTGCAGGTAGGGCATGACATGATAGGCAGCTGCCTTGATAGCGGGTGGGTGCTGAATGTTCCTAATTGACAAAATAAGATTAATGCTTATGAAGAAATATAAAATCTCATCCCTTCCCCAATATCGCGCCACACCCCTACCCCTTAATTCCCTGGTTGAACGTGATGGACATATGTCTTTTTTCGACCGTACTAACTATGTAACTATGTAACATAACATGGGGGGGGGGGGGGGGGTCTCCTGGCTGTTCACACAGGTGTGTCATTGCTGTACATTGACCATGCATTGCTTCTGTGGTATTGCAACAAAGACAAATGCTTCCAGCCATCCATTGCACTAATGGATTGGTCATCAGCTGGCTGTCTATGTCCCGCATCAATATAGACCAAAGTACAGAGGGTTAGGCTATGCTATTGTGCACCTACCTGATGCATCAGAAGGTGCGAGGCCCTTGCTAAATTCTGTGCACAGACTTTGAGATCTATGCTTTAGACTGTATCTAAACCTGCTCCAACATGGACTGACATTCTGGCCTACTTTCAGCCGATGCGACTTGTCTGTCGCTGAACAGTCGCTTTTTATGTATTCAGCACCTATGTATAATGTTGTAAAAATGCTCTAGAAGCTAAAGTCGCAGAAATGTCACACATATTTGGCCTGCAACTTTCTGTGCGACAAATTCAGACAGGAAAAATCAGTATAAATCCTTAGAAAATTATCCCCCAGTGTCTCCATCTGCTGGCGGTATTGAATAAGCATTGCTGCACTGATGGGGTATGCATTAGACGAAAAAAAAGAAGAAAAAGAAGAATAATACGCCCAGAAAAGAGGCGAAAAGGAGAAAAACGTAAAAAAACGTGAAAAAAAAGTAAGAGGAAGAGAAGGGAAAAAAAGGTGGAAATGGGTTTAAAAGTGATTTCGGCGGAGAAATATATATATATATATATATATATATATATATATATATATATATATATGCGCACACACACACATAGATATAAACGTATTCTCCGTTGAGATATTGCAGCCGCTGCTGTGTCCAGGCCCAGGAGCCTTAGCACTGTGCTGTGATGTCACTCAATACCACTGACATCACTAGGTGTAAACAACATCTCTCCTTTGCTGTGTATGTGACTATGGAGCTGTTTGGTGATGTCGTCTATTACGGCCTTCATAGAAGCAACAGGAGATTGTTGCATCCATCTTGAACCCTCAGAACTACAGTGCTATGATGTCACTCACTTCCACAGGCCTTGCAGAGTGTAAACAACAACAACCCAGCTTTGTTGTGTATGTAACCATAGGGATTTGTGATGTCACCTAGAACCTTCACAGCAGCGACAGCTTTATGAGGAGCATCAGCACTGCTCTGCCTGAGCAGAACCATCACCGCCATAGGTTGTCAAATAACCCGGATTTAACCCACACAGGTAAGTCCAATGGGGTGCAGGCATGTCCTCTATGCTTACAGCTTCCCGTGGGTGTTGGTTTGATACCGTTTGGGGACAGCCAAGGAGGCATCTGCAGGCAACAAAGGTAGGTGTGTGCTTGTGTGTGTGTTTCCTATGCAGATCCTAAGCCCAGTGTCACATGCAAGTAGGAGGAGTAAGAAGGGTTCCTGGCAAATCCGGGTTATGGATTGCATTTAAAAAGGCCCCGTGGGAGTGCAATGGGCCCCTGTCTTGCTGCTTAGCAATAATGGTATGGGTTTAGGTTCTGCTGTGTGTACTGGTGGTTGACTGCCCCCCAGCCCAGAGTGTGCATGGAAAATTGTCTGGCAGCCTCCCTGACAGCAAGCAGTGATAGTGCCCATGAAGGGGACCTTGTTGGGCCCGCCCCTTTCACGGTTATCGCTTCTCGGCCTTTTGGCTAAGATCAAGTGTAGTATCTGTTCTTATCAGTTTAATATCTGATACGTCCCCTATCTGGGGACCATATATTAAATGGATTTTTGAGAACGGGGGCCGATTTCGAAGCTTGCTTCCGTCGCCCTATGCATTGACCCGATATGGCAGTATCTTCGGGTACAGTGCACCACCCCCTTACAGGGTTAAAAAGAAAGATTCCTACTTTCATTGCTACCTGCTTGCTGGCTAGCCAGCTAGCCAGCCCTGTGGGCCTTGCTGCTGCTGCAGCCAAAAAACAAAAGGTGGTGCTGCTGCTGCTTCTGCTGCTTCTGCTTCTGCTTGTGTCTGGCCCCTGTTGGAGCGTCCAGGCACAGGACTTCTGCTGCTGCTGACTAAATGGCCTCCTTAATTGGATCATTTGAGTAGCCAGCACACCTGTGCAGGTAGGGCATGACATGATAGGCAGCTGCCTTGATAGCGGGTGGGTGCTGAATGTTCCTAATTGACAAAATAAGATTAATGCTTATGAAGAAATATAAAATCTCATCCCTTCCCCAATATCGCGCCACACCCCTACCCCTTAATTCCCTGGTTGAACGTGATGGACATATGTCTTTTTTCGACCGTACTAACTATGTAACTATGTAACATAACATGGGGGGGGGGGGGGGGGTCTCCTGGCTGTTCACACAGGTGTGTCATTGCTGTACATTGACCATGCATTGCTTCTGTGGTATTGCAAAGGCAAAGACAAATGCTTCCAGCCATCCATTGCACTAATGGATTGGTCATCAGCTGGCTGTCTATGTCCCGCATCAATATAGACCAAAGTACAGAGGGTTAGGCTATGCTATTGTGCACCTACCTGATGCATCAGAAGGTGCGAGGCCCTTGCTAAATTCTGTGCACAGACTTTGAGATCTATGCTTTAGACTGTATCTAAACCTGCTCCAACATGGACTGACATTCTGGCCTACTTTCAGCCGATGCGACTTGTCTGTCGCTGAACAGTCGCTTTTTATGTATTCAGCACCTATGTATAATGTTGTAAAAATGCTCTAGAAGCTAAAGTCGCAGAAATGTCACACATATTTGGCCTGCAACTTTCTGTGCGACAAATTCAGACAGGAAAAATCAGTATAAATCCTTAGAAAATTATCCCCCAGTGTCTCCATCTGCTGGCGGTATTGAATAAGCATTGCTGCACTGATGGGGTATGCATTAGACGAAAAAAAAGAAGAAAAAGAAGAATAATACGCCCAGAAAAGAGGCGAAAAGGAGAAAAACGTAAAAAAACGTGAAAAAAAAGTAAGAGGAAGAGAAGGGAAAAAAAGGTGGAAATGGGTTTAAAAGTGATTTCGGCGGAGAAATATATATATATATATATATATATATATATATATATATATATATGCGCACACACACACATAGATATAAACGTATTCTCCGTTGAGATATTGCAGCCGCTGCTGTGTCCAGGCCCAGGAGCCTTAGCACTGTGCTGTGATGTCACTCAATACCACTGACATCACTAGGTGTAAACAACATCTCTCCTTTGCTGTGTATGTGACTATGGAGCTGTTTGGTGATGTCGTCTATTACGGCCTTCATAGAAGCAACAGGAGATTGTTGCATCCATCTTGAACCCTCAGAACTACAGTGCTATGATGTCACTCACTTCCACAGGCCTTGCAGAGTGTAAACAACAACAACCCAGCTTTGTTGTGTATGTAACCATAGGGATTTGTGATGTCACCTAGAACCTTCACAGCAGCGACAGCTTTATGAGGAGCATCAGCACTGCTCTGCCTGAGCAGAACCATCACCGCCATAGGTTGTCAAATAACCCGGATTTAACCCACACAGGTAAGTCCAATGGGGTGCAGGCATGTCCTCTATGCTTACAGCTTCCCGTGGGTGTTGGTTTGATACCGTTTGGGGACAGCCAAGGAGGCATCTGCAGGCAACAAAGGTAGGTGTGTGCTTGTGTGTGTGTTTCCTATGCAGATCCTAAGCCCAGTGTCACATGCAAGTAGGAGGAGTAAGAAGGGTTCCTGGCAAATCCGGGTTATGGATTGCATTTAAAAAGGCCCCGTGGGAGTGCAATGGACCCCTGTCTTGCTGCTTAGCAATAATGGTATGGGTTTAGGTTCTGCTGTGTGTACTGGTGGTTGACTGCCCCCCAGCCCAGAGTGTGCATGGAAAATTGTCTGGCAGCCTCCCTGACAGCAAGCAGTGATAGTGCCCATGAAGGGGACCTTGTTGGGCCCGCCCCTTTCACGGTTATCGCTTCTCGGCCTTTTGGCTAAGATCAAGTGTAGTATCTGTTCTTATCAGTTTAATATCTGATACGTCCCCTATCTGGGGACCATATATTAAATGGATTTTTGAGAACGGGGGCCGATTTCGAAGCTTGCTTCCGTCGCCCTATGCATTGACCCGATATGGCAGTATCTTCGGGTACAGTGCACCACCCCCTTACAGGGTTAAAAAGAAAGATTCCTACTTTCATTGCTACCTGCTTGCTGGCTAGCCAGCTAGCCAGCCCTGTGGGCCTTGCTGCTGCTGCAGCCAAAAAACAAAAGGTGGTGCTGCTGCTGCTTCTGCTGCTTCTGCTTCTGCTTGTGTCTGGCCCCTGTTGGAGCGTCCAGGCACAGGACTTCTGCTGCTGCTGACTAAATGGCCTCCTTAATTGGATCATTTGAGTAGCCAGCACACCTGTGCAGGTAGGGCATGACATGATAGGCAGCTGCCTTGATAGCGGGTGGGTGCTGAATGTTCCTAATTGACAAAATAAGATTAATGCTTATGAAGAAATATAAAATCTCATCCCTTCCCCAATATCGCGCCACACCCCTACCCCTTAATTCCCTGGTTGAACGTGATGGACATATGTCTTTTTTCGACCGTACTAACTATGTAACTATGTAACATAACATGGGGGGGGGGGGGGGGTCTCCTGGCTGTTCACACAGGTGTGTCATTGCTGTACATTGACCATGCATTGCTTCTGTGGTATTGCAAAGGCAAAGACAAATGCTTCCAGCCATCCATTGCACTAATGGATTGGTCATCAGCTGGCTGTCTATGTCCCGCATCAATATAGACCAAAGTACAGAGGGTTAGGCTATGCTATTGTGCACCTACCTGATGCATCAGAAGGTGCGAGGCCCTTGCTAAATTCTGTGCACAGACTTTGAGATCTATGCTTTAGACTGTATCTAAACCTGCTCCAACATGGACTGACATTCTGGCCTACTTTCAGCCGATGCGACTTGTCTGTCGCTGAACAGTCGCTTTTTATGTATTCAGCACCTATGTATAATGTTGTAAAAATGCTCTAGAAGCTAAAGTCGCAGAAATGTCACACATATTTGGCCTGCAACTTTCTGTGCGACAAATTCAGACAGGAAAAATCAGTATAAATCCTTAGAAAATTATCCCCCAGTGTCTCCATCTGCTGGCGGTATTGAATAAGCATTGCTGCACTGATGGGGTATGCATTAGACGAAAAAAAAGAAGAAAAAGAAGAATAATACGCCCAGAAAAGAGGCGAAAAGGAGAAAAACGTAAAAAAACGTGAAAAAAAAGTAAGAGGAAGAGAAGGGAAAAAAAGGTGGAAATGGGTTTAAAAGTGATTTCGGCGGAGAAATATATATATATATATATATATATATATATATATATATATATATATATATATGCGCACACACACACATAGATATAAACGTATTCTCCGTTGAGATATTGCAGCCGCTGCTGTGTCCAGGCCCAGGAGCCTTAGCACTGTGCTGTGATGTCACTCAATACCACTGACATCACTAGGTGTA